>NC_084805.1:16143084-16443084 GCF_963583255.1 Pyrus communis | reverse complement strand
AAAATCAGGAAGCTCGGTTTCGTCATATTTGGTCGAAAGACCCGTACTACTAACTGATTTACATGATGAAACCATCAGAACTGGAAACTTGGTGAAGATAGAAACTATTATTGTTAAAATTCTTAGATCCTTCTCTAATAACTAAACGCAGCAAGCATTAGGACACTTGAGGCTACTCTTGAAACAAATGATACATGATCACCGCCACAAACAACCTGGTGGTATTAACAGCAATCATGGAGCAATATCCGGTTAGCATAAACACAAGGTCAAAGAATTCAGTTCCATAAAATTATAAAGAATATTGAATGTACAATATCGGCTTACCTTGGTGGTACTAACTGCATTGAAACCCCACACCGAGTCAACGTCATCATTAGTGTCAAATGTCCCCCATGCTGGTTCATCCAAACCCTTGTTGCCAGAAAACAGACCCAGCACCCCCATGATCATCACTGCACATGAAAGTTTAGAATTTCAACAACTTTTGCAGGCATCAGGGTGATCTTAAATATGTAGAAAACTGCAGATCTAAACTATACCCTTGAGATTCGATATCACGCGGTGAGACATCTGTGCCAGTTGTCCTCCCATAGTTAGAATCTGAAAATTCTCTAGATGGGCTTCCAACATTACTGCTGGCAAATGGACTGTTGGGAGCACATTTTGCTGACTCCTCTTCATTTTTATCTTATGCTGCTCCATTTTCAACAACCTTGTCATCCGCACTAAGGCTTCTCTAACTTAACATCAACTTTAGGAGAAGAAGCAGCTGGACTCTCAACTGGGGGAGCTTTTCTTTCTGAACTGATGATGATTTCTGTTTTGGAGGCGCCAAGACATTTGACACATCAAAAGTGAGCTCTTGACAAAAGCGAATCCTGAAAAGTAAACCTCTGAATCAGCCACATCGAATAGTAAAAACTCCTGAACATAGTGGGAATCCACCACCAGACGACAAAGCAACTATAAGCAGCAGGCAATATGCCCCATTTACCTCAAGGTGAAAAGGAAAAAAGAATTTAAGTGCTACCAGAAATTTATTATCTTAGAGACGATACTGGATCTATAAAAACTCATTTTTGGCCTACATTCGTCTTCAAAATTATCCCAATCCACATCCCAATCAGCAGCTCCTTCTTGGATGCCAGGTTGCCAACCTCTATGAAAACAAAATAAAATTTCAGATTACAAAATGCAATGTAGCACAAATACCACAGCAGTGAACAATAACGAAAAATAAAATGATGCACTCAAGGAACGCTACATAGAATTCGAATAAAATGCAATGCAGCACAAATACCACAGCAGTGAACAATAACGAAAAATAAAATGATGCACTCAAGAAACGCTACATAGAATTCGAATAAAATGCAATGTAGCTCAGCTAATGTTGTAGGCTTTCCGCGTAATCCGTACTTCTTGCAGCGCTCATTGAGAGTTTTCACAAGCCCATCAAGATCCAATTGGATGCAATCAACAGGATCCTGAAAATTTCAGTTGGGATTATCTTACACAAATTGAGCAAAGGACCTTCAACTAAACTATGAAAATTAAACTACAAGAACATACAATTTCTTCCTATATACAGGACCTTCAACATAAACTAGAATATCCAAAAACAGCATCTTTCCAATCAAAGAATATGGCCAAGAAATGTAGTTTTGAGAAAATACGGAGCCAAAGTGGAGAACAAAATGCATTGATGGCATACTGCACCGTCAGAAAAGCCATTAAATCACCACAAAACTACTTATGTACCCTGCCTGAATTACCCAACTTACATTTCCTTCCCTAAACAATCTCAGCCACATTTAATTCTACATGACAATGATAAAAAAGATGATCTGCACTTTCTCCCAGTAGTACTTGTGGATTCAAGAATCAATACCAATTCAGACTACAAAAATCCAAAATTTAAAAAAATTAAAAAAATAAAAATAAAAAAAAAAAATCTTACAACACTGCAAAATCTAGTAAGAAGTGCAGATTATTTAAAAGCAACAAATGATTAGGACGTCCAAAAATCTATCACTCGTAGAACAATTATATTCAAAAGTAAAAATGTAAAACTACTGTAGAATGTTCAATATGCACAACAAACGGCATACAAGAAAGAAAGGTCAGAAACGAACACGAGATACTCACAAGTTCCTGCCTTTGATTCGGAAATATTCAATTTTCTCCCTAGCATCCAAAATTTCTTTCCCCAGTTCTTCTACCTGCAAGGAACAAACAAAATCACATCAAAAAAAGAGGATCACGTCAAAAGGTTGAACCATTGAAGAAAGAGAAGCTGAACAATTATAATGAATGCTATATCAAAAAGAAAGTGGGATGAATGCCATGTGTTAAAAACATGTAAAATGCCAATCATTAAAATTGCTAATATTAAAGAACTGATCGTGAACATTAAAAAAAAAGTGCAATGAATGTCATGCATTCTATCAATCTAGACTGCACATTCAGACATGACTCAATTTTATAGTATTTATGGATGTTTGTATGTCAATTGTCCAGCAAAAAATTACTCCCAATTACAAATGTTTATATCTACAAAATATCGATGGCATAAAGTAAGTTTTTACATCAAATTACCAACACATCAAGCAAAAGAATGAACATCCAGCAGCAAAGCATCTCCCACTATGCTTGATCTAGCCTTTTATGTTTAGGAATTCAAGCTAAATGCCACCAACTAAACATTGTGAGTCGGCCAGTGCCACCACCCTGAAGAGGAAAATTAAACAACTTTAACTCCAGGATAGGGATAATACAACTTTTGCAAAGATGCACCAGTTCAGTTACAAGCTAACATAGAAGAGAAACAAACAAAAGAAAAGAGCTTCAATAAACCACATGGCACCTGTAACTGTAAAACACAAGCCAAAAGATGAATTCAAAGAAAATTGTCCTACCTCTTGGTAGTCCCCATTTCATAAATAGGTTGCGGGCTTGTTCACCAGTGATTTTCCCATCTCAGTCTGTGTAAACTTTCACAAAGATATTGGTGTAATTCTGAACATCAGTTCAAGTCATCCTAGGCCATGTCATATGGGACTAACTAGAAGCAGAGTTCCCAGCTCCTAGTGAAACTCCAGAAGGGCTAGTGTGAGCTGAGACTTGTTGGTTTGGGTTTTCAAATGACTGGGCCTGCGGAGGCTGGCCACCAACCTGTGTCTTGGGCTAGTTGAAGACTGGATCCCAGCAGATACTGGCACAATGGCTGATAAGACTGGTACGCTGCTAGGAGGAAAATTTTACTTTGGTTAAGATGGAGTTGCAGAAAAACATCATCTCCAAGAGATGAGTCAGGAGCAAAGTCATTCCCAGATATATTTAATGGTTTGGAATCCTTAGCTGGTGGTCCTGATGGACTGATTCCAAAACCTGCCTGTGATCTAGGTGGTAGGGAAGTTGTTGGTCCTGATGTTGCGAGGCCAAGTACATCTTGCATTGCAGATGGAGTGATCCCCTTGTTTACAACTTGCGAGGGAACCCCGGTCGTTGCTCCACGAACCCAATCGTTTGAAATGTTCAAGTTTTGTGGATGAAGCTCAACCACTGAACCTGCCCTGGGAAAGCCTTTTGAAGCAACACCCTGGTGGGTTGGGTATCCAAACTTATGTTACAAAACATAATGAGAAAATTCTTTCATTTAATCAGTATTTAATATCTTATGCCCTCGGTTATCATCTTCTACGGAAATTCCTTCAGCAAACAAATATACAGCTTCAAAAAACCTACTTGTCAATATGATCATGACCCAAACAAATATCCCTCATATGCTACAATCCTAACTATTCCATAGTCGTCTTATGCTGTAGGTTTTCACTACTACATTATTGTAATGCCATGTATCACCATTCTGAAGTCTTCTTACCACCTAAGATCGACCGGATAACATAGCTCTCTTAACCCTCACTAACTGTAGTATAAATCCTTCATCTACTTATTTTATACCATTTGTTTCCATCAAACTATTAAGTTTCAACTAAATGAACATGAATTCCACATTTATAATAACACGAAATAAAAAGCTCAGCTCGGATCAGAAAATTCCGACATCCCGAGCTCACATTAACCACTTCACCAACAATTAGACTTAAAATTCAAATCAATCTGATTTCGCACACATTTCCACCAGCATCAAATCCCGATCAACCACTATATTTGCACAAATATAATCCATACACATACAATTATACACATATATTCAAGAATATACATATATACAGATAGAGAGTACCTGCGCAAGGACCTGGCTGGGGAAACCGGAGCCCTGGAAGAGAGCGACGGCTTCATTGCTACTAATCCGGCCATCACTGTCCAAATCGGCTCGTCGGAATACACATCGAATAAAATTTGGGCGTGAAAAGTTAATTTAAAAACTAGTATTGGGTTTAATAGGTGTTGCCCTAAAAATTAGAATGTTTATCGGCTGAGTAAATGAACTAATTATGTTTATATTGTGAATGAGGTTGTGACAACTCGTGATCAAGCTCAGCCAGGCGAGTATAATAGATATGGCGGTGGTGGTGTAGAATGTGTTACTAGCTTGTGCACTTGAGTGACTTCGGCTGAGCAAAGAACGAGTCTTGTAATTGGATTCTAAAACTTGAAGACAGCGTTGCTTAGTTCATTGCAAATTCAAGATCTAATACACCAGGTTCGGCCACTACAAAGCAAGTATAGGTGTGTCGAATTGGTATCAAGTTGTAAGGGCACAAGTACTCAAAAAAGATGAGCGTTGTTTTTATGGTGAACGTGGTTCTTGAGAGTAACGGATTATACAACACTTCACTTTGCCAGAAGCTAAAGAAGTGACTTCTTTAGGCGAAAGAGGTTCTTTTGTAGGCTGAAAGCCCATCGGGTTGAGGAGTCATTATTGAGCCGAGAATTATGGCTTTCAACTTTGGTTAGCCCATTCTCGACCCAAGCATGATTTTAATAAAATTTATTTGGGTGTAGTGATATAAAGCATGATTTTGAATAAAATTATATGCACCGACTCCAAGTTAATAGTCTCAAGCCATCATTTGTCCAAGATGAAGTAGGATTCTCTCCCCCTCTTTTTTTTCCTCCCCTTCCCTCCCCTCCTATTTCAACGGTCACAGTTAAGACATGTCAATGTGAAGCCAAAAATAATCAAGAGACGACACGTGGATTTTTGGGCAGAAAGGACAAAATTACCCTTGAGGAGCATCGAAATTCTCACGTGCGAGCAGTGGACAATCATCCCATAATCAAGTTAAAAGGCCCAAAATAGGTATTTATTCAAAATCTATTTCATCCATCTTCTCCATAAGGTAACCCCCAAAACATTCCCTTTAAATTATGTTAATTAGCTAATTAATAGATTTATTACCTAATTAATCTATTAATAGCTAATTAAACTACCAATTAACTACAAAATACACTCAAAAACACCACAAAGGGCCGGCCACCTTCTCCCCCATGCCCTATATATACTACCCCATTTTCTCTAAAAACCTAGGTCTACACTCTTGCTAAATACTCAAAATTCTCCAAACACTTTTTCTCTCTAAATTCTAATTTTAGTATCAGAGGTTCTTCGGCCAAAGCCCCCCTCCCCATTCATCGTGGGTGCGTGAAGCTCTTGGCCTTGACCTAAGGTGTTATTTGTTTCTAGGTGCAATTTTGTCTAAGAACAAGGAGGAAAATTTGCATCCACAGTCAACATCTTATATTAGTTTTTTTATAAAAAGAGAAAGACAAAATAGAAAATGTGAGAAAAGGAGATGGAAAGAGTAGGGGAGAAAATCCTAGTCCGTCCAAGACAAGGTTCAACAAACCCATTTAATTCTTCTCTAGTTTTTAAAACTTTATTACAAGTTCTGTGGCATCTTGAAATTCCTCTTTTATTTCATAAACTTGGGACATTGATACACCAGGGCAAGGTTAAAATCTCATGATCAAGCCCAATAATTTGAACAATTGACACAAAAAACAATGCAATAGTTTGAAGGGAAATACAAATATTATCTTTTCCTCTCAAATAAAATTTTAAAATTTAGACCAAAGGTCAAAAAAAGAAAGGCACGGCCCCAATTTAATAATATAATCATCAAATTTGTAACGAAAGAATTATGGGGGTCTTTTCTTCAAATAGGACTAGGAAAATTCCAAAAGCAAAGTAAATATTTGTTGAGCAACAAGCTAAAAGAAAAAAGAATGAAGAAAAAGCAACACGTCTACACAAAAAGGGATGAAATATAAAAGGTACATTACAATCTTCGTGATTTAACACAAGGCCCGACCCACCCACCTCACGATAGAAAAACTTTAAATTGCAACATCTACATTTGCACGCTGCTAACTTGAAGGATATTACCAATTGGTTTGAGGCCAACCTCAAGCAGTAATTTTTTTTGCAATCACACACAAAATCAAGCTGTAAATTGTAATAACGCACGCGCGTAGCATGAGTGATGTTTAAGCTGCTCATCTGTAATTAGGCCGCATCCACTTTTAGAGCAAGCCCAGCGTAGGCGCGTGCTCGGGGGACAGGGGACAGAACAAGGGCCCGAGGCCCGATGGATCAGCTCCAGTGTGGGCAAGCCCGAGTGAAGGTGGAGGCCCGAGCTCCGGGCCCATGGGGAATTGCCAGCCCGAGAATCTGAGGCCATGTGACGTCAGCCTAGCGTCAGGCAATATTTAATTTTTTTTGTGTCAGGCGCGTGCACCCCACTCGCGCGTGGGGGCGCGTCGCCGACACAAAATCTGTAAAAAAAAAAATTAAAAAAAAAAAAAGCTTTGTCAGTTACCGTTGGGAAAGCCACGTGGCTTCCCACGGTCCGTTAGATCTCAACGGTTATTTCATTTGCACCGTTCAATCTCAACGGTCAAAAAAAAATAAAAAAGTCTTATTTAATATCCACCGTTCAATCCTGAGATCAACGGTGGATATTAATATGCTTTATAAATAAAAAAATAAAAGAAAAAATAGTTTTAAAATTAAGAAAAGTTACCGTTGTGACACGTGGCACAATCTGGAGTGTTGGAATTCAAATTTTTTTTATATCCAACGGCAGAGATTAATTAATTGAATAAAAATTTTAAAAAAATTGTAAAAAATTCAAAAAAATTCAAAAAAAAAAATCTGAAAAGTCTGAAAAAATCTGAAAAAATCTTTAAAATCTGAAAAAAAAAATTGTAAAAAAAATTGTTTTTACTTTTCTATAAATACCTTCTCATTATCATCTACCTTACACAACAATTTCATATTTTCTCAACTACTTTCAATCACATTCCTTTCTTTGTCTCAAAGTTTGAATCCATTTTTTTTCAACAAAATGACCACTGGTGCAGGTATGAATTGGTTGCTTATTGAAGATGTTGCATTGTGTACTAGCTAGGTTGAAGTTACTCATAGTTCGCTTACGGGTAATGAGATGCAGTTGCGAGAAATGTAGAGTCTTATTCATACCAATTATCTTGAGAAAATTGGCGGGAAAAGAACCAAAGAATCGATGTCCAGTCGTTGGAAATTACTTAGCCAATCGTTTAGTACGTGGAGAGACGCCTTAGCACAAGCTAGTAGTAATATTCGAAGTGGGGAAAATTACTCGGATCAGGTAACAATATATTATTTATTTGATACCCAAATTTACATTATAATTATTTGTTTTTATTATTTATTTGTTACCTACATAATTTATTATTTATTGTTTGTATTATTTATTTGTTACCTACATAATTTATTATTTATTGTTTGTATTATTTATTTGTTATCTACATAATTTATTATTTATTGTTTGTATTATTTATTTGTTACATACTTACATTATAATTATGTTGTTTGTATTATTTATTTGTTACTTATTTTCATTATAATTATTTATTTGTTACTTATTTTCATTGTGTAGGAACTTCAAGCACAAGCTTGGTACGCTGCCAAAACCAAAAGCAAAAATAAATCATTCAACCGGTGGGAATGTTGGAATATTGTCAAAGATTGTCCTAAATTTAGAGTTGTGCCAGTTGGTCCAGAAGTGCACATGAACAGCACCCCTCTACACTCTACACCCGATCATGTCTCGCATGTTCATGAAGATGATGCAAAAGAAGTGCCCGAAACGCCCCTCCCTGAACAAGGTGAATTGACTTTGGCGAGGGAACTGGCGAAATATGAGGCTGATAAGGCTAGAGAGGACGCAAAAGCTGCAGCTATTGAGAGAGAATTTCAGGCTAATGAGAGAGAAAGAAAGCTACTTAGGCAAGAAAGGGAACATGTTAGAGAAGAAAGACGGGCTCAACGAGATCGTGAGATTATGAACACGCCTTTAGAAGGGAAGTCTCCAAATTCCAAATTTTTTTGGAAGTCAGAGAAAGCGGAAGTGGTGCGAAGGAGGCCTGCAAGAGAAGCGATAGCAAGCCAAGGTGGTCCTAGCACCACAAGAGAAGATCATCCTAGCACCACAAATTGGTTAAGTGATGATGAATAGAGTACTTTTTGTAATCGGAGCCCATAATTTTCCAATCACTTTGGGTTGTAATTTATTATTTATTGTTTGTATTATTTATGTTGTTTCCAATTTATTGAATATTTATTCAAATTAATTTGGTAAGTTATTTATACTAAGAGAATATTTATTGAAATGACAAAAACACACCAAATAAAATTACATAAGCATACGGAATAATTAAAAACTCACTAAAAAAATTACATAAACATACCAAATAATAAAACACACCAAATAAAATAACATAAACATACCAAATTCAAAAAAACACACAAAATGAACTTAATTATCTTCAGCTTGTTTTAATGCCCACTGGTGCTCTATCAAGTCAATTTGTCAGGCATTGTGCATGTCTGGCATTTGAAATGCAGTATATCGTTGAATGAGCCTTTCATTGTAACGTCCATCCCTTTATAATGGCTCATGTTGCACGGGCTCATCAATGGCGTCATGAGCACAATATATACGTGTTCTTGAATTGTTCATCGTGTCTAGCTCATATTCATCAACGGCTTCATAATCGTACTCATCTTCCACAATCATGTTGTGAAGAATGATGCACGTCATCATGATGGATCAAAGCGACTCTACATCAAACAATATGGCAGCACCCCTGACGATCGCCGAGCGAGTTTGGAGGATACCGAAACAACGCTCCACATCCTTCCTGCACCCCTCTTGACAGCTTGCAAAGTGTTTTTCCTTTGCACTTTGCGGATGTGGCACTGTTTTGACAAATGTTGACCATCGCAGGTAAATGCCGTCAGCTAGGTAGTATGGTCCGTCGTACATACGTCCGTTGACCTCATACGTGACTTTTGGTGCCTTTCCTTGCAGGACATTGTTGAACACAGAGGATTGGGCAAGGATGTTGATGTCATTTTGAGCTCCCGGGACCCCGAAAAAGGTGTGCCAAATCCATGTATCAAAAGATGCCACCGCCTCCAGAATGATACTTTTTGCTCATTTTCTGTCCCCATAAGCGCCTTGTCATGCACTTGGACAGTTTTTCCACGTCCAGTGCATACAATCAATGCTTCCAATCATCCCAGGAAAACCACGCATCTCGGCCTTCTTCAACAGCCTTTCCAAGTCCATGTTTGTAGGTTTGCGGAGGTACTCAGCGGTGTAGATAGATTCGATTGCTCCACAAAACCTCATCAGGGACTCAAGAATGGTTGATTTCCTCATCCTCGTTATCTCATCCACTTGGTCTGCAGATGCTCCATATGCAAGCATCCGCAAGGCAGCAGTAATTTTTTGCTTAGGCAGTAGACCCATAGCACCAAAAGCATCTTTCTTTTGCACGAAGTAAGAATCATGGTTGCAAACAGCAATCATGATTTTGTTGAACAAATGTTGTTCCATTCTAAAACAACGTCTAAAGTACATATCAGAGAATGCACTATTAGGAACAAAATAATCATCCAAGAGTTCCATACCTCGTCGTTGCCTGCTTCTATCAAGGTTTCCGGAACGGCTGGGCCTACAGATCTGAGCTATAGCTTGGACGACTCAACAGGAATGTGAGGCTCTACCCATTCTTACTTCGTCATCTCTCCTTTTACGCTCCTCATCCTCTTCCCTCTCATTTCTTACCCCCTGGTGATTGAACATTGCTTCTGATTCGTTAAACAATTTTTCCTCTTCCTGATCGAGTTCCCACATCATCCTTGAGGAAGAAGAAGACATTGTAAGAAAGAAACAGAAACTATGAATAATGATACAGATTTTTGTGAAGAAAGAAGCAGAAACTATGAATAATGATAGAGATCTTGAGAAAATTGGTGTGAGATTTGTGAGGATGGATGGTGGATTATATGGAGGATTCAGAAAGGATTAGGTTGTACATAATGTCACGTGGCATGCCGTCATTCGTTACAAATCTGATGGAAATCTATCCTCAAAGATTGTGAACAGATTATGACACGTGGCATGCCGTCATTCGTTAAAAATCTGATGGAAATCTATCCTCAAAGATTGTGAACAGATTATGACACGTGGCACACCGTGATTGGTTAATAATCTTATCAGAAATTCATCACCAATAATTGTATTTTCAGATAATGACACGTGGCATAACGAGTACGATTAAAAAATTTATCGGAAATCCATCCCCAATAATTGTCTTTTCGGATTTTATGACAAGTGGCGCAACGACAACGATTAAAAATCTTATCCGAAATTACAAATAAAATTATTTTGTATTATTTAATAATACTTCGGATAATGACATGTGGAAGTGTAACGGTGGAGATGCAAATGCTATTGCCAGGGCTATTACTATTCATTAAGGGCAATTACTGTTCATTAAGTGGATTGAATAGTGCATAACCTGGGGGGAGGGCTCCAATGCTGGAGTTGCTCTTACATGCATTTCACTATGTAGGATGAAGTACAATTTAAATCAGAGAGACTTGAGACTTGACCGCCTCTTTGGTATGCCCTCTCCTTGCTCGAAAGCACGAAACAACATATACTTACCGGGACGGGGTCAATGGTTAATCAAGAAGGCACGTATTTGGGCTGGTCGGTGAGATTGCACTTAGAAAGGGTGCCTGCCTATGGTCTCCCCAAGCGGGAGAGAGCCAACGTCATAATTTGTGCTTCTCTGATGTGTTTTGATTTTTGATTGCAAGAAGAGAGGATACGATCAACGTTTACTAGTGAGTTTTCTGTTTTTCTAATTGTGTGCGATTTAATTTTTTTTTCAAGCTTTGGGTGTACTTTTCTGATCTGCTTTGATTTTTAGTTGCAGCAGAAGTTGTTACTCGAATTTTCCAGTTTTTCTCTGCGGCTTTCCAAACTCTTTATCATCAAGGTATACAATTTTTTTTCTTTTTCCTGAAGGTAAGCGAATTTGGTATTTTGGATTATAATAGAGTTGAAATAGGTTTGATTTCAATAACTTTTGGGATTATTGAATTTGTATTCTCTGTTTGGTTGTCTGGTTATTGAGTTTGGATAGGAATTTGAATTTGATTCACAAATTTCTAATAAACCCCAACAAGAAATTTAGGATTGTGTGTTAGGGTTTTTTTCTTCTGTGTTTTGGGATTGTCATCCTTTGTGTTTTGGAATGGCCATGAACATTCTCCGGGAAAAGTAATGCAATCAGCAATTCACATTTAAAATTTGCATTTTCTTTGCCCTCTCTAATGTAAATATGTTTTTGCTAATTCGTTGGTTTTTTATTTTTTTCAAATTTGCAGTATTATTTTGAGGGACGAATATGATTTGGTCAAGTTCATCAAGCTGGTGCAACAAGCAGGTCTATTTATTAGTCTCCAGATTGGCCTTTATGTTTGCGCTCAATGGAACTTCGGGTAATTATTTTTGTTAAGAATATTTTGTGATTTTTTTTTATTTTTTTTAATCTTATGTAATTATGCTTATATTCATTACTCTGTTTTTTGTTCTGTTTCTGAAACAGGGGATTCCCAGTTTGGCTGAAATATGTCCCCAGAATCGCTTTTCGAAGGACAATGAACCTTTCAAGGTAGGATATTATAAATCTTCCGTTTACTCCAATGCAATATAATTTTTTTAATAAATAATTTTGAAGCTAAATTTAATTTCTAATTATCTGTTATGATAAAGGCAGAGAAGCTGTTTCAAACTCAAGGAGGTCCTATAATTCTTTCTCAGGTTAGAAAACTGGTCGAGTTTTTAAGTTTTTCTGTGAAATATTGTTAGAATCGCTTTTCGTTGATAAAAAAAGCTTTTAGCCATTTTGTAAGCAATCTCAAACATGATGCCAGTCTTTTAACTTGATAATCTATTTGTTGCTAACTTTTTTCTCTTTCGTTCAATCATGTAGAAAGATGATTATAATTTTAGTTGCTCCAAAGATAAAACATGGATTTGTTTATGAGATCACACATTTCTATACAGGTGAAGTAAAACATCACACAAAATTGTCTTGGTTCCCAACTATTGTCTCTCATAGATAAGAACAACATTCTCACAGGTAATAATTTACATATCCCTGACAAAGACCCATTTATTGACAACATGTGCTTATCAACATTTTTTAAACATTTTAAACAAATCTTACAAAGCTAATTGTCAAATTGCAAGATATTTTGAAATACGTTACTGCAGTACAACCTTTGGAAAAAAAAAAAATGGTTGCCAATGAAAGATTTGAGACCAAAAGTTAAATTTGTATTGAAAATATGAGGTACAAGGTATAATAAAGCATTTATAAAAGGATGATTACCCCTTCTTTTTTTTTCTTTTTCTTTTTTCTTTTTTTTTTATTTTACATTTTTGAAGGTCTTATCATTCTTTTCCTACATCTATGCATTTGTCTCTCTCAGTTCACAATTCAGCAGAATGAGTGTATATTTCTGTTTACAATAAGATGTGAATTCTAACCTTTATTCATACGTGCAGGCTAAGAATTGTGGTAGAAGAGTTTATTGTGGTTAGCTTAGTGGAAAATGTGAGATTAGCAATTTGAAGAGTCTACTTTCTCCTCATATGTTTGCTTTAACATGTGTAAGTTGTAATTATTAGTTTTCTCTTCATGGCATACTTAAATTTGTAGATCAGCATATATTTGTTTTTGACATTTCTTATTAAATGTATTTGAAGACTGACTGAAGAAAGTATCCAATTTTTTGGCAATTAAAAAAAATCACCTCAATAATTACAGTTTTATTCCAATTTGTAAGCAAGGGGGAAAAAATACTCTGAAGTTTCAATGAAGAGGGTCGGAAGTTCTGAATAGTATGTTTGTGTAAATAGGATTGTAAATAAATATATATGTAAATAGGATTGTAAATAAATATATATGTAAATAGAGATGTAAACATTGTTGTTAATATGTCTAAACAGAATTGTAAACACGCAATAATGCGCGGGCTCTTTTGCTAGTGTATGTTAATTAATAGTCCCATCTTAATTCTTCTACCATGGGAAACTCTCAAATTAGGGTGAGAAAAAAAATACCAAGAATGTTTTGCTAAGAGATTCTCTACTGATGGACAACTTTCATAGCAGCATTGTCATGGTAGCGTCTTGTACATGTCAATGATACAATGTTTTCATATATTGAATTATTTTGGCATGGGATGTCACAATGGTATGGAAGTTACTCTCGTACAGATGACATGATTAGCCAACTTCACACAAGTTTTTCTCGACTTTCAGGCCAAGTTGTGGGCTCTCTTATGACCTCTCATTAGCCTTGGAAAAGACAGATTCCAAATCTTTGGCAATCTCCGGTAGCGAAGGACTATATTCTTAGCCCTCCACGATTTTGTGGTGTGAAATTCACTTGTCCTTCTCGTTTTTAACAAATTTTAGAAAGGTACTCAATCGATAGTGCTTGGAAATTTCTTGAAAGAAATTGGTCATTAAATTGGGAAAATTCAAAACTTTGTAGGTAAAATGGGTAAACATGAGTAAACACGTCAATTGAATGAGAAACAACTGCTCTTTTTCTTTTCTTCTTCTTTTTTTTTTTTTTATAATTACAAGCTGTATTCTAAACTAATTACTCTATTCTAAAGTTGTATTCTAAACGATTCACTCTATTCTAAAGTTGGGTTTTTAATTTCACTATTCATGTTTGGTGTGGAATAGGGCTTCAATTTTTGTTCTTTACCATTTTAGCCTTAGCATAATAGCATTCCGTTTTGGGCCTGTCTTCACATACAATTGTATTTGGGCTGGGAGTGGGGTAGGGAAATTACAATTTTCTCCCCTTGATTCCTCTGGCCACGAGTTATGGGCATTTCTGTAATTCGCGCTTAGGGTTGGGGTGTTCCGTCGGTCTCAATCGGAGTGGGTTGATGGTATTTTGCACAGCGACAGGGACTTTTTTTTTTTTTTTTTTTGTCGAAACTGAGGGACAGGTGCTTGAGTTGGGTAATTTCATTTCTACTTTTTTTTTTCCCGAATCTGTGATGATTTTCATGGTGCTTCTGTATACGCTCCAGAGCACCGTTGAACTTTCGGGAACTTTGTGCAAGTCAATTCAACTAGGACGGTTGCTGAACTCAAAACTGATAATCTCTGCGGGCAACTGCTCTCTCCTCCCTTGTTTGCTTCCCAGTTCCTGGCTCTATCTGCTTACTGCCGAGAGAGAGAGAGCATCGTGACTCATCAGGAAATGTATGATGTGTTTATCAGTTTTAGAGGTGAGGACACCCGCCTTGGTATTACCAACCATCTTCACGCTGCCTTTTCCTTCTTCCGAAATTCATAGGACATTGTCATCACGACCAGAACTACTCCGTTCAGTTCTTGCAGCTGATTTAGTTGGGTAATTATTCATTATATTATGCACCAGTAATTAATTTTCTTTGCGGTTTACTTTGCTGGATAATATAGAAATGTTGTTGCTAGACATTTGGCATATCTTTCGAAACTATCGAGCTTGGTTGTCTTTGCATTTATCATTGAGAAAGTATTTCATGTTTTCGCTGACATATGCACGTAGTATCAGGCCAAAACATATCCTTAATATATCTATACTAGTTGCCAGAAGCACTCTCTGTTCTGGATAATTAGGTCATCCATAAAAAATATCAGCAACAATTAATAACATGTTCTATTCCTCGAATTCTTAAAACTATCTGGCTTTCATCTGTGATGCATAATATTTATGTCTGACCGTGATATTCTGTTTCTTTTGTGCTCAAGCTATCTTCAACAGCATTAGTTTGCTGGCATGATATGGCTTATTGTATTTCACATGGTTTAGAAATTTCAGAAATTAAAAACCCCATGTATGTTGAAATAACGTGTTTTGATGTTTTTTTTTGTTGATCTAATGCATTGAACATTGCCTCCGTTCCTCTTTTGAATTATGCTACAATCATCTGGAATAAGCATAAAACAATAGAATATCTAAAGCATGCATGATTCAATTTCAATTAGCAAAACGAGGAGGCAATAGTGGGGTATCCAATTACTAGGAAAGGAATAGTGTTGACCGCTTTAGTTAACCATAAATTCATTCAATTTGTATTTGGTACTTTGAAATGTTGTGTGAAGTGATTTCTTGCACAAAATGTAATACGCATAGCAACTATAAGGATCTGTTTGGTTCTCTACTTGAATCTAACTTTTTAAACGTAAAAACACTTTTCAAGTTTTAGGCCTTAAAAACCCCCCCTTTTTTTTTTTTTTGGTCAAAGGCCATAAAAACTTGTTTGATAAGACTATTTTCAAAACTGAACTCAAGACTAACTTAAAAATAACATATTTTCTAAAAAACACCAAAAGTGAGATTTTAGAGTTTAATTTTAAACTTAAAATCCACTCTTTTCTTTTCTCTCTCCCCTCCCTTCTAACTCTGAATCTATCTCTCTCTTTTTCCTTTCTTTCTCTTCCCCCTCTCTTTTTTTCTTCTCTCTCTCTTCGCCTTCTCTCTCTTCCGATATGCTTTCTTCATTCTCTCTCATATTTCTTCTTTCTCTCTCCTCCTCTCTATCTCCTCTAATCCTCTCTCGTCTTTCTCTCCCATCTGATCCTTTCTTTCTTTCTTTCCTCATCTCTCCTCTTTCTCCCTCTCCTGCGACCCTTTCTCTTTAGATCTCTATGTTCAGGTTAAGTTTTAAGATTTAAAAACAATTTTAAATCTCATACCAAACAAGTTTTTGAGTCTTAAAAAAATTGTTTTCAAGAAATGCTCTTATAAAATATTTTGAGAAATAATGAAATTTTTTTAGAGGATACCAAACAAGCCATAAAGTTTTGTGACTTTTGGTTTTTTTTTTTTTTTTTTTTTTTTTAAGTTTTCACACTTACGACTTTGCACAGTAGTTTGTTAGACCTACAACACTTGGAGTAAAACTCAAATTTTAGGTTTTAAACTTACTCCAACTTGTTGGGGCCAAATATGAGTTTTTAACCCAAAACTCATTTATGGGGCAAATTTAGCCCAGAATTCCCCTGGGTTAGTTCAGTTGTGACACACCCCGACTCAGAATGTCCACTTGCACTCTGAATCGAGCTGTGCTAGCCGACACCCGACGAAGCCAAAAAGTGTAGTGATGTGGAGAATGTGAGTAAATTTAAACCTAAAAGTGTCTAAATATAAGAATGCGTTTGTGAGCGGGAATGAACTCATTTCACATATGATGTAGAAGCATAAGTAAATTACAGTAAAGTAGGCTGAGAATTATACCATCAAAAGTAACCACCTATACGGAGATTTGCTAAGAATCCTCGTCGACGGGAAAACTCAGCTACTAAAACATGGAGGGGCGAAAAATAAAGGTGAGTGGGCCTAAAAATAAATTTTGTATAAATCTTTTCGAAAACTTTATAACCCCTCGTCGTAAAAATCTGTTGATTTATAAATTAATTGCATGTATTTTAATATTTCATTTTTTTCTACTTTCTTTACAATCAGGAGTAGTAGAGTGGAACTTTTGTGCTCCGATTTCATATTTTCTCAATGTAAATCAAACAATATTTCCTAATACTTTTTGCATGTAAACAACCAAACATTTCATAATCTTTTGTATATAAGTTCTATTATTGATCGAAAACCACATAAACTACTCAAAAACGTTTCGATCTATTTTGTTTTATATAGATAGTCAAAAGTTTCTGCGATTTTTTCATGAGGACTGTATCAATTATATATTTTGTATGAAAAAAATCTTTCTATTGTTTTCAAAGTAAATAATACTAATCTTCTAGGGCCAGTCTTTTATATCTTTCAAACATAATCATTCTTAAAATTTTAATTGTGACATCCCACATCGCCCAGGGGACTGATCCTTAAATGTATATTCCCATCCTACCTAGCACGAGGCCTTTTGGGAGCTCACTGGCTTCGGGTTCCATGGGAACTCCGAAGTTAAGCGAGTAGCGCACGAGAGCACTCCCAGGATGGGTGACCCATCGGGAAGTTCTCGTGTGAGTTCCCAGAAACAAAACCGTGAGGGCGTGGTCGGGGCCCAAAGCGGACAATATCGTGCTACGGTGGTGGAGCGGGCCCGGGAAGTGGTCCCACCCGGGCCGGGATGTGACAACATTGGTATCAGAGCCAATCCCTGGCCGGAAATGTGCCGACGAGGACGTCGGGCCCCTAAGGGGGGTGGATTGTGACATCCCACATCGCCCAGGGGACTGATCCTTAAATGTATATTCCCATCCTACCTAGCACGAGGTCTTTTGGGAGCTCACTAGCTTCGGGTTCCATGGGAACTCCGAAGTTAAGCGAGTAGCGCACGAGAGCACTCTCAGGATGGGTGACCCATCGGGAAGTTCTCGTGTGAGTTCCCAGAAACAAAACCGTGAGGGCGTGGTCGGGGCCCAAAGCGGACAATATCGTGCTACGGTGGTGGAGCGGGCCCGGGAAGTGGTCCCACCCGGGCCGGGATGTGACAAACGGGTTGTTAACGGGTTCACCCATTAACGACCTGACCCGTTAAGCATCCACCCAAATACTAATATTAACGGATCGGGTCCAAAATGCCAGGTCTAATGTAAACGCGTCAATTGATGAATGGGAAGCATCTTGCTTTTATTTATTTTTTTAATTACAAGCAATATTCTAGACTAATCTACAGTGGGTTAGACCATCTCCAACCTTTGGGCTAAAACCTAAAATTTTTAGTCCAAAAAATTTAGGTTTTAGTCCAGAAGCAGCTTTTCTGCTACAACCCTTCTAGCCTAAATTTTTTAGTCCGAGATTATTAAAGAATAAATTTAAGCTTTTTTTTTAAGTAATTTAAAAAAAAATTATGTACACTATCATAATTTAATTTTATGAACATTTTAACTTAAAAATATTTAAATTTCGGTAAATATTGAAAAATCACTAAATTTGAGTGAATTTTATGTTAAATAATTTTTTTTAATTATTTTAGCTGTTAGATTTAAATTTGGGTTGTTAGATCTTTTTTTTTACCGTTAGATTTGATTATATTCGATCTCAGCTGTTGGATTCAATCATGAGAGACATGGCTATGTGGGTGGGGTCCCACTGGTGGTGCCCATACTATTTTCTAGGCTAAATCTTGGGGGGAATTTGGCTTTTGTTTGGTTTTTAGTTTTTAGCCCACATATTTAACATGTGTTGGGTTGAGTTTGGAGGGGGAATAAAATCTAAAAAATAGCATTTAACTCAGGGTTGGGTTTGGTCTTAAGGGGAAATGTCTAACCATAAGAGCAATCCACCACTTATTTTCTAATGTTTGCTAATATCTTTAATTGAAGAGTTGCTTATACTCGATACGCTATTGTAACATCTTTTTTTTTAGTACAACGATATATTTTACACTAAGAGGAGTAGAAGTTCGGTTAAGCCACATAATAGACCGTCTAATTTGGAATCGAAATTCACCATTTACAAAATTCGAACCTAAAATCTTGTACCATAACATCTTAAACTAATAACAAAGCAACAAGTGGGTGCTACGGTAATCCGTTGGTTGTAGATTAGTTGTATTTGTCAGGTTAAATTTCTTTGGATCCTTAAAAAATAAAAAAAATAAAATAAAATAAAACAACAACAACATTGTACGTAAAAGCGCGTCAAGGGGGACCTATTGGCACGGCTAGGCACTACACCCACCTGTGAGTAGTGAGTAGTCAGCTAGCTTTGGCAAAAGGTATGAATGATGATTTGCCCTTAATTTGTCTTTCTTCATGTGTGAACGCTATGATTTTTTCGCGAAAGGTGCTTGAGTTGGGTGATTTTCTACTTTTTATTTTCATTTCTTTGATGATTTTCTTGGAGATTGACTTTAGGATACTCCGCATCATAGAATTTTTGGTAACTTTGTGCAAGTCAAGTTAACTAGTACAACTGCTGAACTCAAAACTGATATAGTCTCTCCTGGCAATTGCTCGCTCCTCCCCTATGTTGCACCGACACGAACACATATACAACGATACGATAAATTTTAAAAAAACAAGAACATGTACACAATTAGAACACAACAATTAAAATATAATAAATATTACATCTAAAGAAAAAAAAATACTTCGAATTCATAATATAACAAAATACTTATGCTAGATGCTAGAGGTTGCTCATCGGATGTGGAACGAAGTGGCTAAGGAACTAAAAAGAGAGAGAACCGCGGGTCAGGGACACTTTTAGGTTTTAGTTTCCATATTTCTAAAAATGTCCCAAAATGTTTTTTAAATTTACAAAAAAGTTCATGCAGTGTCTTGATCGTGTCCAAACCGTGTCTGAAGCGTGTCCAAGACGTGTTGGGGTGTCCAGTACACTGACACTCTAGAGTTTTAGAGTGTCCGTGCAACCTAGCTTCTCCCTTGAGCTCTATCTGTCTTTGCTTACTGCCTACTGCCTAGAGAGAGAGAGATGGAGTGCATCACGACTCTCTTGCAAATGTGCTGCGGATCATTAGCATTTTCCTCTTCTTCTTCGTCCTTTGCTGCTGATCTGCAGCCGGTGATGCTGATGATGTTAATATCCCTTCTCATCAAGAAAAGTATAAATATGTTATTTGGTACCTATATCGTTGGTTTATTTAAAACATTTGGATGACTAAATGATGTTTCGTATAATTTTGTGTGGAATTATCTTCAAATGAAGATTAAAAGATTAAACGCTTTTGATCATAAAGTTTTTATGGTAAAGATGCACGCGTTATTTACAAGCAGAAAAATGATAACATCCCCCCAATGCAAGTATTATCCACACAAAAAGTGATATTGATTAACCATTCAAGACCTAATGCCTAAACCGCAGTTCCTTTCAATGTGCAAGTAATTGTACCAAGAAAATTTTCAAAATATCAATGGTTTGTTATTTTGGTTATTTATTATTTTTTAATTTTTAGGCAAAATTTTTCTCATGATCCCTATTAGTGAGACACTACTTTTAAATCAACCTCCTGTGGTGAAAAAAAATGTTAATCTTAATCATGTGGTGAAGTTTGTTATCAATCGTAATCCAAATTGAAATTATTGTCAAATCTCATCCACATGCATAAAAGGATCATTTCATTCTTTTTTATAATCAACAAAAATAGAAGGGTAAAAAAAAAAAAAAAATTCCCTCCCCAATCTCTACCCTTATTAGCCACACTGCCACAGCGACCACCAACCACCACCTTCCCCCCTCTCTTTCACATAACCCCGATCATCCTGCCCACCACTGTTCTTTTTAAAATGAAACTAAATTCAATGTCTGCATAATAACTAATATTCTAACCTAAATGCGGTAAGGTACTTTGTGATTTTTTAAATCTTGATTTTGGACTCTTGGCGTTCTTGAAATGGAAAAGTTTGATAATATGAACTTTGTAATTTTATTGTTTATTTATTTTTTATTGTAGTTCTAAAAGTTTCAAAATTTAAAAAAAAAAAAATTGTTCATATGGTGCTTTATGATTGGTTGATGCAATCAATAAAAACAAAAATAACTCTTTTGCCCCTACAAATGACAGAAAAATGAGAAAAAATCCTATTTGGAATATGATTGATAACGAATTTCACCACATGATTACAATTAATAGTTTTTTCATCACGGGGGTCAATTTAAAAGTAGGGTAAACCACAAGGATCACGAAAAAAATTTGGCCTAATTTTTATTAAGTCAAGCAAAACATAAGTTCGAGCTCATCTAAAAATTGAACTGAGCCAACCTACCAAAATCTAGATTTCGGTTTACAAACGAGCAAAGTAGAGCCGGGTATAAGCTTGAAAAATCATTAGACCAAGATGCTCAAACTTGTTTAGATGATATTGTTCGTGGACAATTGTACTTACGATGTTGTTTCTTCCATAAATTTGTTTTTTGAACAAGTTGTAATCACAATGACTATTCCTTAAGGGATCTTAATGGACACGTAGTCATAGTACATGTATTTGGTAATATAACTAAGAAACTGTGAAAACCAAATACAATTATTATACTCAAACCCCAATTCAGTTATTTCATCCGCTATGTTTCTTTCACAAACATGAATTACATCTGTGGACAGAGTCTGGTGTCGAATTTCCCTCTCCTCCAATATTGCTTCATCAAAAACAAAAGGGATGTGCTATTCACACATCTCATTTTACTTTTCACACACCTCTTGATAATTTTTGTCCATTGATCTTCTTCAATTCATCTGATCCAACGGCCGAAAATTAAAAAGGTGTGTGAGAAGTAAAATGGGATATTTGGATATCACACCCCAAACAAAAACCATATAAACCATTTCGACCGAAAAAAAAATATGGAAAACCAGCAGCAATGACCCAGCCAAGTCCTCTCCTCACATTGCCAACCTCCCCCTTGATCTCTCTCTTCCTTCACTTTACTCTTCTTTTATTGGGTCGATGAGTCCTGAAAACAAGTGTATTGAATGGGAAGGACCTTGCGTTTCAAAATCGGACCGGACCAAAACCGATCTGGAGGTGGGCGTTCTCAATTTCAAGGTATCGCGCCTGTTGATTTAAAATTGAAATGCGTTAGATTTGTTTTATTTACACATGGTATTGTCACCGTGAAATTCTACACTAATAATGCACTAGCAAGTTCGTCACTTAGATGTTACAACAATGGGCCGGTGTAGGTCGTTGGAAAATTAGTTTTAGTTTTATTGTTTTTTAATACATTTTTCTTGTGGGCCAAGGATTATGTTTTCTTGCTTGTTAAGTTTTTGATCACTTGCCTGCTAAAGATTAGGGTTTGATTTAGTTTTTTGTATAAATAGGTTAAAGATGTAAAGCTGTTTTGGAATTGCTTAAATTTTTTAAAAGCTACTTCTTAAAAAAGTTGGGGCTTTAATTGTGTTTGGTAAATGAAAAAAAAAAAGTGTTTTTTTAAAAGTCATGGGTGCAAAATAGCAGAAGTAGAAGCAGCTTTACATATAGTTTTTAAAAAGCGATGTTTTTTTATTGAAAGCAAGTGAACAATACCAATTAATGAAACTTATTCACAATCATACCTTTCTCTTTTTTATGCTAAAATCACTTTTAACATTATAGTTTACCAAACACGTACTTGTTTTTTTTCACAAAGTTATTTATTTTCATAACACAGCAGAAACAATTTAATAAATAAAATAAAACACAATAATCCCAAACTAGACCGTAGTCTCTCTAAATTATGTACTCTTCTTGAAATAAATTTTTATAGTTTATTTATTCGTTGCGTAGTCTGATTTTCAACTTAAATTAGTCCTCGTAGAAATTAAATTGCATAGGATGCTGTGCTCTTCGATGAAATATGTCGGTGGAGCAACAAAGTTAAATTTGTACGTAAAGCGCATAAGGCCGGGGATGTGGGGCCTCTTGGCTACTTTGTGATTGCCACTACCGTGCACTTTTGACTTGTAACGCACCTAGCTTTAATAAAATGTATGAGCGGTCATCAGTTGGAGAGTAGGGTAATTTCATTTCCACTTTTTCTTATCATCTTTTTTTATTATTTTCTTTAAGATCTGACAGTCTCTGCTTTCTTGCTTGCTTCCCAATTTCAAGCTCTCTCTCTCTCTCTCCCCCTCTCTTTTAATTTGCTTAATTGGATCCTCTGATATATCCATTCTCTTTCTTCGATATATTATCAAGCACTCGCTTCTTTCTCTTGATCTTTGATATACTATCAAGCACTCAGATGGAGTGCATCATTTCTCTCTTGCGTATGTGGTTCAGATCGTTAACCTTTTCTTCTTCTTCGTCTTCTGCTGCTGATTCTGCAGCTGGTGATGCAGACGATGTTGAAATCCCCCCTCTTCGGGAAAAGTATGATGTGTTCATCAGTTTCAGAGGTGAGGACACCCGACGTGGCATCACCAGCCATCTTCACCAGGCCTTAGAACAGAGCAAAATTGAAACCTACATAGATTACAGACTTCAGAGAGGAGAAGAAATTGAACCTGCCCTTGTAGAAGCAATCAAGAAATCTAGGCTTTCGGTGATCATTTTCTCAAAAAACTACCCTTCTTCCACGTGGTGTTTGAAGGAACTTGTGCATATACTCAAATGCAAGGAAAGATGTGGCCAGATGGTTATACCCGTATTCTACGACATCAGTCCATCGGATATACGAAACCAACAGGGGAGCTATGCGGTTGCATTTGCTCGACTTGAAAAACGTTTCAAGGACAGTATCAATCAAGTTCAAGAGTGGAGGAATGCTTTGACGACTGCAGCCAATCTATCTGGGTTTGATTACTCAAACAATCCCTGGTAACTAACTCATTCTTGAACTTGTATAAAATATCTTTAAACTTGTGACAATTTTTTATTTGTGCTAAGATTTGGTAAAGCCTATTTAAGACTAACTACTACTTTTCTACCTAATTGTACATATATATGCCAGGACGGAGGCAGTTCTAGTTAAGAAAGTTGTTGATGATATTTGGAACAAATTGATTCGCGAATCATCATGTGATTTAAAGGACCTGGTTGGAATTGAAAGACGCATCGAGCAAATCGAATCTTTATTATGCATTCATTCACCAGACGCTTGCATCACTGTAGGAATTTGGGGGATGGGTGGTATTGGCAAGACCACCATTGCTGAAACTGTATTTAACAAACTCTCTTCTAAATTCGAAGCCAGTTGTTTTCTTAGAAATGTTAGGGAGAACTCAGAACAAACAGATGGACCAGATCGCTTGGAAAAAAAACTTCTTGAAGAGATATTGAAGAAAGAAGATCTATCCATGAGACAAACTTTTGTTAGGGAAAGCCTCAGTCGTACAAAGGTCCTCATTGTTCTTGATGATGTGAGTGATTCAATGCAAATGGACCATTTAGCTGGCAAGCGTCTTCAGTATGGCACTGGAAGTAGAATCATTATCACGAGTAGAGATAGGAGGACGCTTAGGCCAACTGTTGAAGAGGATAAGATCTACAAGGTTGAGGGATTAAAATCAGATGACGCTCTTCAACTCTTCTGTTCCCGTGCTTTCAAGAATAACAGTACTCCTATAACAGATTATAAGGGGTTGGCAGAAAAGGCGGTGGATTATGCTGGAGGCATTCCTTTAGCTCTCGTACTTCTGGGGTCCTCATTTCTAAACTGCAAGAGCAAAGAAGAATGGGAAGATGAATTGAACAAATGGAAAGAATTTCCCAATGAAGATATCCATAAAGTGTTGAGACTGAGTTATGATAGATTGGGAAGAAATGAGAAGGAGATATTTCTGGATATAGCATGTTTTCATAAAGGGAAGGATGTGGACGAGGTAAAACGAATGTTAGATGTTCGTGGATTCTTTGCGGTTGGTGGAATTAAAGTTCTCGTTGATACGTCTCTCGTATCAATTCATTCAACAAGGAAAACAATAGAGATGCATGATCTGCTACAAGAAATGGGAAGCACAATTGTTCTCGAACAGTGTTTTGAAGATCCTAGTCAACGGAGTAGGTTGTTCAAGGATGAGGATGTCAGTCGTGTACTGCAAAATAACACAGTAAGAGCTAAACGTATTCAATTTCTTTCTTTTCTTTTTTACTAAAAACAAATAACGAATTTTAGATGATAACGCACCAAAGAAAAGCTCATCTATAAAATTTAATTACTGATTGAATTTTGTTGTATGTATATTCACATTTAAAATTTGCTCTTATTGTCAGGGAACTCCAATTGTTCAAGCCATATTGGTTGATTGGTATAAGATTGAAGAGCAAACATTTGCAGACTTCAAAGTGATGTCTAACCTAATGATGCTAATTGTGCATGACACTGGAGGGTTTTGCGCTAGAACCGCTTCTCTAGATCTTCCCAATTCTCTTCGTTATCTTAGGTGGGAAGGATATCCTTTGAAATCTTTGCCGTCAAGTTTTTCTCTTGAAAATCTAGTTGAGCTTGATATGCCCGGAAGCCGAGTTAAAAAGCTATGGAATGAAGAGCAGGTATATATGCCTATTTTAGTTCTTGTATAAAAATGCAGTGCAGAAAGTCTCCCTTATTAATTCTTTGTATTCTTCTTTGCTTTTGTTACAGAGACTTGTGAAATTAAAAGTGATCAATCTGAAGGGGTCTACAAATCTAACTGAAGTTCCAAATCTCTCTGGGAGTCGAGAAATTGTGCACATAGAACTTAGTGATTGTCACAGTTTGGTTGAAATTCCTGGATGTTTTCAACGTCTTGACAAGCTTACTCATCTTGATCTTGGATATTGCAAGAGTCTCAAGTATCTTCCAGAGATGCCGGAGAATATTGAAATCTTAAAGTTACATAGAAGTGGTATACAGGAGTTGCCTGATTCAGTTTGGTCTCACGAAAAAATTTCTTACTTGGATATAAGAGGATGTGAAGACCTTAAGAAACTTCCAAGCAACAAGTGTAAGCTGAAAATCTCCGGTCGTTTTTATCTATCGTTCTGCACATCTCTTGGCCAGGTTTCTGAGCTTCCCAGGAATATAAGTGAATTATCATTGGTTGGTTGCGAGAGACTTGTGAGCCTCCCAACCGACATTTGTAAGTTAAAATCTCTCAAGAAACTCAATCTCGCTCAGTGCTCTAAACTTGGAAACTTCCCAGAGATCTTGGAGCCCATGGAACATTTGGAATATCTTAATCTAAAGCGAACAGCCGTTCAAGAGCTACACTCATCAATCAAGTTTCTCCCTGCTCTCAAAAAAATTAAATTATTGTCTTGCACAAGGCTTTCAAGTATCCCGAGTAGTATCTACAGTTTAACCAACCTTAAAACTCTCAGCTTTCGTTACTGTCGGGAACTCAAAGAGTTGCCGTCTGGCTCGATTCGTTTGCTATCTTTGGAAGTTCTTGACCTCCATGGCACCCGCATATCAGAAATCCCTGATGGTCTCGTTGGCTCAACCTCATTGCAAGATTTGGATCTGAGTAGAAGCATGATCAGGAGCATACCTGCAAGCATCAAACAAGCTTCTCAGTTGCATAGACTAAGCTTAATTGGGTGCAAGCGGCTTCAATCATTACCAGAGCTCCCAGTGCAATGTGATCTTGAAGCTGAAGGCTGCACGTCGCTGAAGACAGTGCCAGGTTCAAGGACAGCACTCACACAAGGTTGGGATAAATACACATACTTTGGGAACCGTAATTTTTTGAATTGCCGAAAATTGGATCATAATGCAAGAAGCAACATAATGGATGAAGCACAACTTATATTTATGCGAACTGCAACTAGTTTATCAAACAAAACTTATGGGTACCCTTGGTTTGTCATTGTATGTCCGGGAAAAGAAATTCCAAAGTGGTTCAGCTTCAGCTATCAAAGTGAGGGATCTTCAGTCCATATCAAGCTTCCTGCAGAGTTTTTTCGAACAGGTTTGTTGGGCTTCGTTCTCTCTATTGTTGTTCCTTGTGTTTCCAACTGCAATAAATGGTTTGTAAGAAGAGCTAGGTGCAATGTCCAATCCCTGGGTGAAAGCCATGAACTGTTCACTTCTTCCTTGATTGTCAAACGAAAGAGCCGGATATTGAATGACTGCTGTGACGGCGGACAAGATCACGTGTACATGTGGTATGGAAGCGTTATAAGTGCAGAAGCAGAAATGTGCTTCCGTGATGTTTACAAACTTGCAAATGAGGCCTCCGTTGAATTCCGCGTGGAGGATTTTAATCACACTCCCATTTCCAGCGTGAAGGTGAAAAAATGTGGTATATGGCCGTTGTATGCGGAAGATGTTGAGAAATTCAAACTATCTGGGGAACCAAAAATACAAGAAGAAACAAGAGAAGATGAAACTTGGGAAGCCAGTGGATCAAGTTATAAGAATAAAGCAAATGAAAGTGATGATGAGTCAGAAGCCAGTGAATCAAGTTATGATCCGATTGGGTTCTCTGCAAGTGATGATGAGTCAGCCGCCGTATCATACTGTGGGCGTTTTGACTGAGTGCCATATCATTTTGAATTTGTCTATTCCCTTTGGATATGTAGGCTTTGTTGCCTAAGCTCAGTACAGGTTTGGGATTGCTTTAACTTTTTATACAAACAGCTACGAAAAAATCTAGTGTAAAATGTGTTTGGTAAATGCAAAAATAAGTGCTTCTTTTCAAAGTTCCAGCCATGATAATCAGAATGGAAGAAGTCAAAACCTGTTTTTTCTCCACCTCACCTACGCGAGATCTTTGACCTGCTGAATCCGTCCAGCAAATTAAGTCCATCTGCATGCCCAGTTCCATAATCAAGAAAATAAAATTAAGAAACGCACAATTAAACCCAGAAAATCAGCTCAATTAACTCTGAAAGTACCTTATAAAATAGCTCAAAAATCAGAAAATCCACCGAACCACCAAGAGCAAACAAGTCCCTAGCTCCAAGGGGTCCGCGACAAGGGTGAGAGCCTGCTTCAATTGTGCTGAGAAACGCTGACTCAGATATCGGTGACCTTCAAGTTGCCGTCCTCGTTGAGGTGGAGGTTCTTCAGCTTCAGTTCTTGTTGGTAGATGCCGCGGCTGTGTCACGTAGTTGAATTTGACATCGTGAAAGTGGAAGTGACGAGTCACATAGTTGACATTGAACATTCGACAAAAGAAAGAAAACTCAAATAGTTCGATAGCTCAACTGCAATGAGCGAAATATATGAATGACCCAGTTGGACTAAAAACGCCAAATCTTGTGTTCTCGTTTGAACTGAATAACAAAATCAGCAAGCAAAATTTATTTGAGATGGAAAAGGAAATTACAACAACTTACGTCCTTAAGTTTAATAATACAATCATCAATTTGAAACTAACGAAAAAACTATGGGGGTCTTCGCTTCAATAGGACTAGGAACATTCCAAAATTAAGGAGGAAATATATGTCACGCAACAAGCTAAAGGGAAAAATAATGAAGAAATGGCAACCTGCATACACAAAATGGGATGAAATACAAAAGATACATTACAGGCTCAGTGATTTCAAAGCATAAAACACAAGGCCCGTCCCATCACGCCACGATAGAAAGGCTTTGAACGGCGATTGAATAGCAGACACAAAACGAAGCACAACTAACCGGCTAAAATGCACTCCAATGATCAGAGTCTTTTCTCGGAGTCTCCATTGATGTCCGGAAAGGCCCTGAAGACCCAAATGGGTCCGAGTCTCGTCTCGGAGTTTGACTGTCGAATGATGTCCTAAATGGAGAAGACCCAAATGCGTCCAAGTCTCCTCTTGGAGTTTGACTGTCGAATGATGTCCTCAATGGTGCTGCTGAAGACCCGAAAAAATCTGATTCTCTTCTGGGGGTTTGACTGTCCAGTGACATCCGAAATGACCCTGAAGATCCAAAGGGGTCCGAGTCTCTTCTTGGTGTTTGGCTGTCCAGTGATGACCTAAATGGCGCTGAAGAGCCAAAAGGGTCTGGGATGTCATCAAATGTTGGAAATCCATGACCCTGATCAAAATCTCTACTGCTGCGCATAGAATCGAATCTTCCAAGTGTTTCTGGTTGAGGGAAGTATCCAGTATCTTGGGTGCTTCTAAACGAATCAAACCTGGAGAAGGTGTCGAATGAAGGATCTGAACTATCCTTGTACCTTGGTGGTGAATATCCTGAATTGAAGGCAGACATTGGTGTGCTGGGAACAGAATCATCGAAAGCAAATGGGCGGCTCTTCTGGGAAAAGCTACCTCCTTGTGATGACCCAGTCCTGATAGGGTTGAGGCCGAACTCCCCAGGGCCAGAAAAGTAGTGATCCTTATTACTCTCCTGATCCATATCCTACATCACACATGATTAAGAGCAGTTACCGCACAATCCAGCATGCCAGTAATAACAACAAATATAAAACCGCAAAAATCAGAAAGCTTGAAAGTGCTACGTAACCAACAAGCCATTAGAAAAGAAAGCGTATTCACTGGAACCTAGAATCCATGCCTACTTAAAAGGTGCAAAATAATGGAAACTTTCCATCGGCTACAAAATGTTCCGTGAGCAATGCAGCACCCTCTGTTGTCAATGTAAACATAGACAGAGTCTCGATTAACCAAGACCTAACGCCAAAACCAGAGTCCCCTTCAATGTACAATTAATTGCACCAAGAACAATTCCACAACCCCTTCTTTTTATATCTACAGTGATCCAAGACAGAAATCAGGAAGCTCGGTTTTGTCATATTTGGTTGAAAGACCCGTACTACCAACTGATTTACATGATGAAACCATCACAACTGGAAATTTGGTCAAGATAGAAACTATTATTGATAAAATTCTCAGAACCTTCTCTAATAACTAAACGCAGTAAGCACTAGGACACTTGAGGCTACTCTTGAAACAAAGGATATATGATCACCACCACAAACAACTAGGTGGTATTAACAGCAATCATGGAACACTACCGGGTCATCATAAACACAAGGCCAAAGAATTTAGTTCCATAAAATATTAAAGAATACTGAATGTACAATATCGGCTTACCTTGGTGGTACTAACTGCATTGAAACCCCACACCGAGTCAACATCATCATTAGTGTCAAATTTCCCCCATGCTGGTTCATCGAAACCCTTGTCACCGGAAAACACAGACCCAGCACCCCCATGATCATCACTGCACATCAAAGTTTAGAATCTCAACAATTTTTGCAGGTATCATGGTGATCTTAAATATGTAGAAAACTTTCTACTGCAGATCTAAAACTATACCTTTGAGATTCCTTATCACGGGGTGAGGCATCTGTGCCTGCTGTCCTTCCATAGTTAGAATCTGAAAATTCTCTAGATGGGCTTCCAACAATACTGCTGGCAAATGGACTGTTCGGAGCACTTTTTGCGGACTCCTCTTCATTTTTATCATATGCTGCTCCATTTTCAACAACCTTTTCATCCGCACTCTGAGGCTTTTCTGACTTGACATCAACTTTAGGTGAAGAAGCAGTTGGACTCTCAACTGGAGGAGCTTCTTCTTTCTGAACTGATGATGATTTCTGTTTTGGAGGCGCCAAGACATTTGACACATCAAGAGTGAGCTCCTTGACAAAAGTGAATCCTGAAAAGTAAACTTCTAAATCAGTCACATCGAATAGTTAAAACTCCTGAACCGATTGGGAAACCACCACCAGACGACAAATGAACTACAAACAGCAGGCAATATGCTCCATTAACCACAAGGTGAAAAGGAAAAAAGAATTTAAGTGCTACCAGAAATTTATCATCTTAGAGCCAATACTGGATCTATAAAACTCATTTTTGGCATTTACCTTCGTCTTCAAACTTATCCCAATCCTCATCCCAGTCAGCAGCTCCTTCTTGGATGCCAGGTTGCCAGCCTATATAAAAACAAAATAAAATTTCAGATAACAAAATGCATTGTAGCACAAATACCACAGCAGTGAACAATAACAAAAAATAAAATGAAGCACTCAAGAAACGCTACACAGAATTCAAATGATGATAATCAAACAAAGCAGAGTGATTAGGAAAAGATTACAACGGTGAAAAAACAAGGGTTTCTCTGTAGGATTTTGATGATTTAACAACAGAATGACTTTCAGCTTCTAGAAAGGCAACGCTATTAATAAATTGAAATAAATTGACTACCCAAAGCCAAAGTCCATAAAAAAAAAATTAATGTAAAATCCATCACATAGTTTGATAAAGAATAAGCTCGTGGAAGTACTCTTATCATTAATTTATATAGGATTCTTAGATTGCCAAGAAATTAGCAAGGAATGAGATCAACTTACCAAAGGGAAGCTCAGTTAATGTTGTAGGCTTTCCGCGTAATCCATACTTCTTGCAGCGCTCATTGAGAGTTTTCACAAGCCCATCAAGATCCAATTGGATGCGATCAACACGATCCTGAAAATTTCAGTTGATAATGATCTTAGACAAGTTGAGCAAAAGTATGTTTTAAACAGCAAGGTTGTGCAAAGGTACCTGAAGGGTGCCATCAGCATCACCTTCTTGCTCCATCTTGACAATTGCCCTGTATAGCTCCATTTTCTTCTCCTGCATATAAATCACATAAGACAATCAGTCCGGTGATAATAAAAAGAATACACCACTAGGGGTATGACCATTCAACTGATTCTATTTTCCCACCCTACTTTCTCTCTGTCATCTGCTATCAATCCCACCAGGCCTAAAAAACTACTATGAATATTTTTTTTTCTTTGTTTCTCCAGAATGTAATACTTAAAAGTTAAAAATATAAAACATAAAAGCACGCCATCTCACATGTACAGGCAATTACAACTCAGATGAACAAAATGAACAGCAAGCAGTTGACACTTTGATCTTCGAATGAGCAAAAGCAAAAACACATGGGCCACTAATTGACCACAATTTCTATGTGGTGAAAGGTACCTGTAAATCACGAAACGTGGCTTCTTCAATAGTCAACTTGGAAGCTACATCTCCAGCTTGTTTGTATTTCTCTTCATATTTCTTAGCCAGGGACTCAGCCTAGATTTATGTAGTACTCATTAAGCCAAGACAGTTGCGAAAGATTAATGCAAATATGTGCTTAGGCTCAAGTATCCTACAGCATACCTCACGTCTATCAGCAGATGCCCTTTCTGTGATCTCATTAAGGCGATTGTCACATCTGCTCTTGTACAAGACCTTATACCAAAAAGGAAAATAGATCAGAGCAAATATAACAAGGTAGTCGCATACATCATAGTTTCAACACCACACCCTATATATGTGAGATCTAAAATAAAGCACTAGCATTCACAATGATGCGAATCAGAATTCAAAAGTCGAAAGTTAAAAACAATCATTTCCTTATATTAGTAAGTAGATGTAAAATTGCTACAATTTTTAGTCCATGCCTTTTAAAATATTGCGAGCCTACAATAACATAATGAAGCCACCTTGAAATACGGCATAAGCTGTGTCCTTTCTCGCACATTTAAAGCTACATTTAAAGCTATAGGACAATGATAAAACAGATGATCTGCACTTTCTCCCAGTAGTACTTGTCAATTCAAGAACCAATACTGACTCAGACCACAAACATCCACATGTTCAAAAAATAAAACATCTTACACCACTGCAAAAATCAAATAGTAAGAAGTCTGCAGATTATTTAAAAGCAACAAATGATTAGGACGTCCAAAAATCTATCACTCGTAGAACAATTATATTCAAATGCAAACAGTAAAACTATGGTAGAATGTTCATTATGCACAACCAACGGCATACAAGAAAGAAAGGGCAGAAAGAACGCGAGATACTCACTAGTTCCTGCATTTTGACTCGGAAATATTCAATTTTTTCTCTAGCATCCAAAATTTCTTTCTCCAATTCTCCTACCTGCAAAGAACAAACAGAATCAGATCAAAAGGGTGAAGAAACACAAGCTGAAAATGGAACAAACTTCAATAAAGTATAATGAATGCTATAACAAAAGGATAGTATAATGAATGCCATGCATTAGAAACATGTGAAACACCAATCATTAAGATTACTAATATCAAAAAACTGATCATGAACTTCAAAACCCGCACAGCATCCCTACTTAAACTTGATCAAAATCTTCTCAACAGAAAGGAACGATATTAAGATCAAAGTAAAATCCACCATCACAAGAAATCCAAGTCTTTGGGACATTTGTTATGCTTTGATACTTATCAGGAAGTAACATGTACACATAACTTTGCTGCTCCAGCTGAATAAATTGAGAAACATTAAAGTTCTAATTACCTTTTTATCAGCTTCAGTTGCTTCTTTGAACTTTGAGTTCAGTGAGTTAATCTCCTCTGTACTCAGTTGATTTACAAGATGTTTCTCCAATTCTGGTACTCTGGGTTTCTGCTGATTGGCCTGCTGCCTTTCCTCAGCATGAGAAGGAGCAACTGGCTTCGGTGGCCTTCCTCCAGCTGGGGGTGCCATGTGCCGAGCACGAGGACCAGGCATCGGTTGCTGTTGTTGAAAGCCTTTTAAGGTGAAAAATAAGAAACCATTCTTCATCAAAGAAAGACGTATGATTTATAAATAAAAAAATTGATTTGTTTTATGGATGAATACCAGATGCTGGTCTCCAGGCTACATTGCCAGCATTGGAATAATTATTTGCAGGTTGAGAGATGTTGGATAAATCAAGCATAACATTGCTTGGTAGCACTGCTGGAAGAGGGCGTCCCTCTCTAAACCGCTCCATCAAATATAGTGCAACACAAAACTCCCTGACAGAAAGCATGCTATCATTATCCTGATCGGATAAATCCCACACCTGCTTTAAAACCTCTGACAGATGAAAACAAGAGCATAAAGTTAAGAATGGGGGAACCTTTAACACCCTGAAATTTCATATGCAATAACGACATGTTCTCTTGCAAGATAATGTGGCATGATGGGTCATCATTCTATCAATCTAGACTGCACTTCAGACGTGACTCAATTTTATAGTATTTATGGATGTTTGTATGTCATTGTCAATTGTCCGGCGAAAAATTACTCCCAATTACATATAATTTATATCTACAAAATATCCATGGCATCAAGTAAGTTTTGACATCAAAATACCAACACATCAAGCAAAGAATGAACATCCAGCAGCAAAGCATCTTGCAGAAAAATATGCTTGATCTAGCCTGTTATGTTCAGGAATTCAAGCTAAATGCCACCAACTAAACATTGTGAGTCAGCCACCACCCGGAAGAGGAAAATTAAACAACTTTAACTCCGGGATAGGGATAATACAAGTTTTGCAAAGATGCATTAGTTCAGTTACAAGCTAACATAGAAGTGAAACAAACAAAAGAAAAGAGCTTCAATAAACCACATGGCACCTGTGCCAGAAAAACACAAGCCAAAAGATGAATTAAAAAAAAACAGTCCTACCTCTTGGTAGTCCCCATTTCAGAAATAGGTCGCGGGCTTGTTCACCAGTGATTTTCCCATCTCTGTCTGTGTCAACTTTCACAAAGATATTGGTGTACTTTTGAACATCAGTTTGAGTCATCCTAGGCCAAGACATATGGGACTGACTAGAAGCAGAGTTCCCAGCTCCAGGTGAAACTCCAGAAGGGCTAGTCTGAGCTGAGACCTGTTGGTTTGGTCTTGCAAATGACTGGGCCTGCTGAGGCTGGCCACCAAACTGTGTACTTGGGATAGCTGAAGACTGGGTCCCAGCAGATACTGGCACAATGGCTGATGAGACGGGTACGCTGCCAGGAGGAAAATTTTGCTTTGGTTGAGATGAGGTTGCAGAAAACACATCATCTCCAAAGGATGAGTCAGGAGCAAAGCCATTCCCAGATATATTTAACGGTTTGGAATCCTTAGCCGGTGGTCCTGATGGTCTAATTCCAAAACCTGCATGTGGTCTAGGTGGTAGGGAAGTTGTTGGTCCTGATGTTGCCAGACCAAATACATCTTGTGTTGCAGGGGGAGTGACCCCTTTGTTTACAACTTGCGAGGGTACCCCGGTCGTTGCTCCACCAACCCAATCGTTTGACATGCTCAAGGTTTGTGGATGAAGCCCAACTGCTGAACCTCCCCTGGGAAAGCCTTGTGCAGCGACACCCTGTGAGGGTTGGGTATCAGAACTAGATGGAGGCACTGGAGGCCTAATTGACTTACCATCTTGGGGAATGAGATTGTTCTGGTTCACATTCACACTTGAAGGTAATCCCCTGAACCCAAGATTTTGGGAGGATGTTGGAGTAACAACACCACCCTGAGTAGAAGGTGCTGTTGGAGCAGAATTGAACTGAGATTGTACTTGTGGTCCCCTGAACCCAAGATTTTGGGAGGACATTGGAGTGACAGAACCACCCTGAGTGGCAGGTGCTGCTGCAGCAGAATTATACTGAGGTGGTACTTGCGGTTCCCTGAACCCAAGATTTTGCGAGGACATCGGAGTGACAGCACCACCCTGAGTCGAAGGTGCTGCTGGAGCAGAATTGAACTGAGGCGCAGGAGTTGCTGCGAGATTTATCTTGGGTGCAGGTATTTTAGCTGCAGCTGGGCCATATAATGCTGCCTTCACCATTTCCGGCGTAAGCTCTCGCTTACTTTGTGCCACAGTGACAAGTCTAAGGGCATTGTAAAACTCTGCGCGACCAAGGAAACCAGTCTGCCTCTGGTCTGCATGTGCCCATATCTGCAAATAAATATAAGCAACCAATATAAAATTGAACAGATGCAAACTTCAGTTACAAAAGATAATGAGAAATTCTTTCATTTAATCAGTATTTAACATCTTATGCCCCCGGTTATCATCTTCTACAGAAATTCCTTCAGCAAAACAAATATACAGCTTCAAAAACCTATTTGTCAATATGATCATGACCCATGAAAATTTCGCTTATATGCTACAATCCTAACTATTCCCTTATGCTGTAGGTTTTCACTACTACATTATTGTAATGTCATAAAGAATCCTTGGGTAGTCACATCTTACAGTCAGTACCCATATAACACCATTTCTATAGTCTGCTTACCACCTAAGGTCGATCTGATAACATAGCTCTCTTAACCTTCACCAATTGTAGTATAAATCCTTCATCTACTTGTTTTATACCATTTCTTTCCATAAAACTATAAAATTGCAACTAAATGAACATGAATTCCGCATTTATAATATACGAAATAAAAAGCTCGGCTCAGATCAAAGAATTACGACATCCCGAGACCTCTTCACCAACAATTAAACTTAAAATTCAAATCAATCTGATTTGGAGCACATTTCCACCGGTACCAAATCCCGATCAACCACTACATACACACTACCATACATATACAATTATGCATATATGTGTATGTATATATATATATACACACACAAAAAAAATATAAATATATGTATAGAGAGAGAGAGAGAGAGTACCTGCGCAAGGACCTGTTTGGGGAGACCGGAGCCCTGGAAGAAAGCGACGGCTTCATTGCCACTAATCCGGCCATCGCGGTCCAAATCGGCTCGTCGGAAATACGCATCGAAGAGATCCACATTCGCCGATTGGTTCGGTGCCGACGCCATCGCCGCCGCCGGATTGCGATTCGAGAAGGATCAGACCATGAAATCAATCGAGAGCGCCGCGTTTTCAGCTAACGTACGCGTGAGGAGCACCGGGAAAGAATCAGAAAACCACGAATTCGGCGGACAAGGAATTCGAAACCCTGAAAACGACGACGTACAGCTGGGATTTGGTTGCCTTTCTTCTCCGATCAGAAGGAAAATCAGAAGCCGGTGGAGACACTGAGAGATGCCAAATAGTTTAAGGAAAAAAAAACGATCGGCGTTGATCGATTTTTGCTTTGATTTTTTTGTGACAAAAATGGTACTGTATTTGTTGTGATATATCAAAACTGCCACTGGACCTAATGAGCCCGGCCCATTAGGTACTACCAAAAAATGCTCAATCTTGAAAACCGACCCCACCAAAAATGAAGGTTCATGATTAGATCTGATGACGGCCTTGTTGGGAAGACCATTTTCCAAGTTGCTTCTTATCTTTGAGGAGAGGTCATTTTCATGTTCCATGGGACATATTTTCTTGGGTCAACAACCCAAAGCAAATTGGCTTTCTCATCATGTGTCATTTCCGAACTAATTAGTTATCACAAATAAAAGATAAACAACTTCAGCGATTTTCACATTCTCGTTTTCTCTTTCTGTTCTCACTCTCTTGTTTATGTCACTTGATTGTCTATTACTTTATTAATGTAAATGCTAGAGTAAAGGAAGGAGTGCAAAGGTAGAAAATATCAATGGGAATATTATTTTGGGAACTTTAACAAAAAGTTCTCGGTACTGTTCACTTTAACTAAAAACCACATTTTTACACTAAAAAGTCAATCATGATACTATTCATTTTACCCTTTATTTTGTCCTTATCGTTAAAACTCAAAGTTTTCAAGCATTTTCATTAGTTTTCCTTATTATTTTCCGCATATGCTAGTGAGAGTAAGGGTAAACAAAAATTCACCCGAACCATTCAAACCTATCAATTTTAAAAAATTTCGAGTTGTTTGGTTTAGGTTTCGTACTAAAATACTACAATCTTGGACTAGATCGAACTAAATCACAATTAGATTAGTTCAATTCGATTTGACCTATTTAGGAAACGAATAAACTGAACCAAACCGGTAATAGTAAAATTTTTACGATTCAAATTGCTCGTTCGCATTTGTAAATGTTTTCATCTCACACATTACTATCAACCATTTAGTGCCAAAAACGAAAATCTCATTTACATTTCGTCCCATCAAACAATGGGCCTTATGGGTCTCTTATTTTTCAAATGGGCCTTATTTTTAGCTAATGCAAGCCCAATTACTTCGGCCTCTCAAAGCATTGAGTTCGAATCAGAATTCAGAAGCAGACGACGATGTCCATCCATTTCCTTGTGGTACAAATCTTGTCCTGTTAGAACAAAAACGACACACAATACATACGGTTTTCCTTTTACAACGAAACGACACTAGACTTCTCACACGCCTGTCGTTGTCCTAATTCCATTGTTTTTGGCTGCACAGTGTCTATTTTGGTGTGGCATATGGCTGCATTTCTCTTGAGAGCGTCAACACAAACCAATTTACCATTCATAACATTTAAAGCCGAGTTTGTGGCCAGTCATGCATTTCTCTTGAGGGTGCTAGTGCTTAATCCTTATCGCATTGACACACAATTTTGGTATCGGAGGATGACAAATTTGGACACAACATGACACGAAGCTGACACAAATTTATAAATAAAATTTGCTAATGCTTGATATTAATTTACAAGGATCATTCCAATATCATCGTTGTGACATCCCGTCCCGGGATTATTAAAACGTACGAGTGAAATTATCATTTTGCCCCTAGTGTGTTTTTCGTCACGTTGTGGGGTTGTTTTGTGTGTGGTGGCATGTGTTGGGCCACACACACACACCTGCACTCTCTGTCCTTCCCTTTCCCTCTGTCTCTCACTCCCCCGAGCTCCCACTTCCCCTGTAAGCGTACGGACAACACACTAAAGCACCCAAATCTTAGTAGATCGTGGAAACCAAAGACACCATTCAACTCGTGAGGTCGAGGCGAACACAACCGTACCATTTTCAGGTAGGAACCTCAACGTTTTCACGTCGAATTCACAAACTCCGATTTATGTACTGTTCATGCAAAATTTATACATTGAGTTTTTGGGATTTCTAAGCTCATAGGTAGCTTGGTGGTGTCCCAAGGAGCCTCGGAGTGCTTCGTTGGACGAAATTGGACGTCGGGATTGTCCTACTCGAAGTTGGCCGGTTTTGGTTGTTTGCACAGGTAAGATTTCGTAATTTTTAGCCTTTAAAAGTGGTCCAACGTGATTCTACTAGTCTAGGGCTTTCTTTTGGTCCAAGAATCTTAGAAAATGGTTGAGAAACGAAGGAGATTAGTAAGTTTAAAGTTTTTCCCAGTTTCCGGCGACCGGAGTCCGGCGAGGGTAGGCCGGAGAAGAAAGGGGAATATTCCGTTAGGCTTAACGGAATATTCCTAACGGCAGTAACGGCATCCGGTTAGATTTGACGGAATATTCCGTCAGTTTAACGGAATATTCCTGACGGCGTCTGTTGACACCGTCAGTGTGCCTGGCACGTGGCCGCGCGTGGGGGGCGCGTAGGTCCGTGCCTGTGCTGGCGCGTGGGGGCGCGTGCGGGGTCCAAAAATTATTTTAAAAATATGGTTGTGATCCTGAGGTTGTGTAGAGCACGTTGGTATATTCATTTGTCCATTTTGAGCAATGTATGAGAAGTTATTACGAGAAACGGGTTATGTGCTTTAAAGTTAACGTTTTTATAGTTGTTTCGCATTTAGGTGACACGTACCCAGAGGACGAGCGTGCACACGCGAGACAGGGGGGCTACGACCCTTCTACATACCAGTGAGTGGGCTTTTGTTTTCCGTATATACCTATATACATTTATATTCCCAGAAATTGATTTAAAAGGGTTATTTGCCTTATGCCATGCATGTTATTATTAACGTTTATGCATCATCACATTCATTAGTAGTGGCATGCATATACATAATTATATGTGGGTGCTGTGGAGGCATAGGTAAGTGCCAGGTAAGCGTTAATTAACGATTGCATTAATTAGTGGTTAGAGATGCTTAGAGAGCTCATAACCTGCACCCCCGGTGTTAGTGCTCCCGCCCAGAGTAGGGCACAGTCCTTCACGTGTTGTTCACCTCCCGCACCATACGCTCAGCTTGGATCCAAGCTAGGTGCATAGGCCTGTCGTACAGACCACAATAGGTGGTTCCGACTCGTAGGTGACCCGCGATTATTCGCACAGCCTTCACGTGATCGTAGCACTAGAGCGTATATATATGTTACACCCAGGCTTGTCGTACAGACCACTTTAGGTGGTTCCGACTCGTGGGCAGGTTTAGATATTGAGAGTAAGATTTGAGCTCTAGATGTAGCCGTACAGGTCACGTAGGTGACTCCGGCTGCCTGATTACATGATATTGATTATGATTATACCTGGGCACTTGCATATCACTTTGAGATTTTGGAATGGCATATCTTGAGCATGATTGGTATACCATTGAGCATGTTTTGCATGTTTACACATACGTTTATATGTTTATTTTCTGGGAAGTATACAGGTTTTACGGCGAGGGGTTAGAAAGTATTTTATAAATGGTTTTAGAAAGATTTGTTTTTGCCCACTCACGCTTTTGTTTTGCGCCCCTCCAGGTTCTAGTTGCTTAGCCGTTGCGGTGGTTTCCCTTGTGAGCTTTTCGGCGTTCTGACAGACACCCCACATTGTAGGGTCGCCTTCGGGCGTACTACTGTTGTCGTTTTATTTGGACTGCTATAGACCTGCTCTGATTTTGTACGCACTAACTAGCACTTATTCTAGTACTTGTATGCTAGTTTTTAATTATTCGTACTTTTATTCTACTATTTTTTTTAGCTTCCGCACGTGCACATGGCTACGTCACCTTTGTGTGACGGCCAGCACGCTCCGATCTCGGTCGGGGTGTGTCAATCGTAATCAATAAATTATAAAATTAATAATTCTTCACAACTTGTTAATTGTTTATGTTAACAAATAGGGTAATATAACGAACTTGAGTCAAAGAATTGTTAGTCGAATCAAATCTAAATATAAGGTTAAAGATTAATGCAACAACTAGGTTAAAGATAATGCACGATAATATAAGGATCCAAAAGAAAGGAGGGAAGAGAGTGAGCGTTGCAACTCTTATCATATATAAAGTTGTAGGATTTTTTACATCAGAAAATAATATTAAACCCTTGACAATTGCTATTAGGTGAGTTTCTAATTATCAATAGCCATGAGCTTAGAGAAAACACTTAGGGCCAACATTGGTTAACAGTTTTTCGTTTGGACTTTATTTTTGGAAAAGAATTACATAAAACGAGGTTGCTTGGTTAATGCTGCTCAAACTTGTCATGGCACAAGTTTAATACTCGACATAACATCACATAATTAATTTGAGATATTATCACTTTAACATTTTCGTTTCATGTAAGCTTATTCTCTAATTTTTTTGGCCCCTAACAAAAAACGATAAAAGAACACAAACTCTTCTCTTTTCATCTCTGTTCCAATAAATATTGAGTTTTTTTTTTTTTGTCAAAATATAAAAAGTTTATAATCATCAATGAAATAGTAAGGGACTGGGACATATAGTTTGATCGATCCCATTAAATGCAACTGCAGTAGTTACTTACAGAAAACTTGAAATTTCCCACTAGATATTTTCAGAGGTTCTATAGAGTAGATCTTTTTTCACTTTCTAGTCAACGTCACTTTGTAGGCCTTTTGGCCTCTCAATTATTGCAAAAAGCAAGTCAAAATTAATACATTTTAAGCCGCTCACACACGTATCATGTCATTTTATTTGTATTGTTCACGTGTTAAGTTTAAATTCACCACATGTAAGATGACGTATTGAGAATGAATCAAATATTAATATAAAATGGATTTTACATGAATTTATAAGTAAGTTTAACTACTTCGTATATTATCACTTGTTTTTATAATAAAATCTCAACTTTCTTTCCTCTCTAATTCGTGAACAAAAATTGTTTGATTAAACGAGGAACATATTTTTTGTCAACTTTGGATGTAATTTTCACACTTTTCTCCACCAATTATGGGATATAAAGGAAAATTCTCAAATGTTTTGCTGGTGTTCTGATCAGCCAGCTCAACTTTTTGTTCCAGAATAAAATCAAGACGCTCGGGGTAGCCTTCGTTCGTTGAAATTCTATTTCAAGTTAAAATGGTACGATAAGATATTCTAATTACTATAATCACTAAAAACTTAGCTGCAAGATATAAGACACACTACTTAAATCAACTGCGCAACCTACAATATTCCTTGATTCTCATTTCCTTCGGTATTTTGGTATTTCTCAATGAACATTTTAATTTTTAAAATAATCATAAGAAAATTTTCTTCACTGCCAGAAAGGAAAACGGACAGCATCTTACCATTTTATCACCTCCCATCGCCTTTGATAATGAAGGTTTGGGAGGGGAGCAGCTGCAGCAGCATGCCTATTGGTCAGTGGCTATTGATCATGCTACTTCATCATGTGTTCTTTTCTCCTAAAAAATAGACAAGGTTTAGAAAATGAGCCAAGAGAAAGATAAGAGACAAATGAATGAGTGCTAATAATTTTATTTAAAAAACTTTGAATTGCTTTGCCAAAATAATATTTGTGGACCCTATATTATGGAACCAATTTCTTGGTGTTGTAGTTTCAATTTTGTTGTAGCATTATTAACAACTGTAACTAGGCCTTGAATCAATAAATTAAAGTCTAAAAGGATGATTTAATTATGTTAATGTAATCCATTTACATATATATATATATATATATTAGTATAACAATAACGTTAGTCGATTATATAGTTAGTTGTTAGGGAAAGCGGAATTAGTGAGAATCAAACTCACATCATGGTGAACATGCATGGTTGTTTTCCGCACCAATGTGTAATTTATATTTAAAAAACTAGAGTGTTATTTTTTTCAAGAAAAACTAATAAAAATGATTTGAAAACTTTGAGTTTTAATGATAAGGATAAAATAAAAGGTAAAGTGAATAGTACCAGGATTGACTTTTTAGTGTAAAAATATGATTTTTCGTTAAAGTAAATAGTACCATGAGTTTTTCGTTAAAATTCTTTTTTTTTATTCTATTATCATAAATTAAAAGTAAATTAAATTTAAATACCATGAATTTATGACATTTTTCAAACTTTGCATTGTGTCAGTTTTCCTCTTGCTGCCAAACCATGAAGCACGGGAGCTTTGAGTTGGTGACAAAATTGCTCTCTTCGAGCGGCAAATTCTCTGGATTTGCTAAGAATTCGGCTTGAAAACGGCTCCAATTGGCTTAAAATAGATTGAGGGAGCGACTCCAAGCGGCTGCAATTCATCAAGAACCCTTTCAATTTATGGCATTTTTGGTATTCTATTTGAATTCAACTTTTAAAACTCAAAAATATTTTTAAAGTTCTACAACTTGAATACTTGTTTGGTATGACTGTTTTAAAAAACTGAACTCAAAACTAACTTGAAAATTAACATACTTCTAAAAAACACAAAAAATATTTTTTTAGAGTTTTTAAACTCAAAATTCAAACCCACTACTTTCCTCTCTCTCATCTTCTCTCACTCCCAATTCCAAACCCACTACTTTTCTCTTTCATCTCTTCTCGCTCCCAATTCCAAACCCACTACTTTTCTCTCTCATCTCCTCTCACTTCCAATTTTTCTCTTTATCCTATCTTACGATTCTTACCCTTAGTATTTCCTCCCCTCCAAATTTCTCTCATGTCTCCTTTTTCTCTCTCATCCCCTCCTCCTACTAATCTCTCACCTTTGCTCTTTCTGTCATCTTTGCTCTTTCTCGTTTCTCTCTCTCTCCTTTCTTTTTCCCTCTTCCCCTCCTCCAGAATATCTTTACTTTGTCTGCTATTTCTCTCTCATCCCCTCCTCCTCCTCTAAATTTCTCTCATATTTCTCTATCATTTCTTTGTTCTTTCTCTTATCTCTCTCGCTATACCAATAGGATCATCTCCATATTCTCTTTGTAAAGTTCCTTAAAATGCGTGAATCGTGTCCCTTGCTCTCTCTAGTCTCTCCTCTCTTTCATCTTTGCTCTTTCTCGTTTCTCTCTTTCTCTCTCCTTTCTTTTTCTCTCCTCCCCTCCTCCAGAATCTCTCTCCTATTTCTCTCACATCCCCCCTCCTCTTCTGATTCTCTCTCTTATTTCTCTGTCATCTCTTTGTTCTTTCTCTCTCATCTCTCTCGCTCTCCCAACAGGATCCTCTCCATATTATTTTTGTGAAGATCCCGGAGATGCAAGAATCATGTCCGTTCGTGCGTTCAATTTTCTTCAAGTATTGTTTATGTTTAATTTTGAATAAAAAAATTTAAAATGATTTATGATCTCACAATGTACGATGAACACGATTAGATCCTTACAAAGAGGATCCCGGATTCCTCACCCTCTCTCATCTTTCTCTTTGATCTCCCTCTCTCTGACCTTTTTAAATATCTCTGTCTGTCCAATTGAATTGTGTAGTGGGGAGTTGTTGCAAGATAATTTTCCTTTTCTTTTAATTATTAAAATTTGAAAACAATTTTAAATCTCATACCAATCAAGTTTTTGGATCTTAACGAAAATTGTTTTTAAAATATGTTGTTAAGAAATGATGAAATTTTGAATAGGATACCAAACATTCATTAGATTCCCTTCAATTTTACGGGCTCCGTGCGTTGCCAAAGCTCTCAAGCTTATGCAATCTTGGAAAAGAGAAGCCATTCTCTTGTACAAAGCATATGGCGACGAGGAAGAATAAAAAGTTGAAATCCTATCATTTTATTTAATACTGTTTCTGACACACCCCGACCGAGATCAGGGCGTGCTGGCCGTCACACGAAGGTGACGTAACCATGTGCACGTGCGGAAGCTAATAAGATAGTAATATAAAAAGTACGAATAATTAAAAACTAGCATACAAAGTAGTAAAAACAAGTGCTAGCGTGTGAGGCACAAATTCAGAGCAAGTCTACAGCAGTCCAAAAGAGAATGACTCGACAAAAGTACACCCGAAGGTGACCCTACGCTGGTGAATGTCTGTCAGAAAAGCCGGAAGAACCCTCTGGGAAACCACCGAAACTGCTAAGCAACTAGAACCTGGAGGGGCGCAAAACAAAAGTGTGAGTGGGCAAAAACAAATCTTTTCAAAAACCATTTAATAAAACACAATCTAACCCCTCGCCGTAAAACCTGTATACTTCCCAGAACATAACATATGTACGTATGTATAGATATGCCAATCATGCTCAAGAATATGCCATGTCAAAATCATCATAATGAAATGCAAGTGCTCAGGTATAAATCATAACAATAACATGTAATCTGGCAGCCGGAGTCACCTAACGTGACCTGTACGGCTGCATATAGAGCTCAAATCCCAAACTCAATAACTGAACCTGCCCACGAGTCGGAACCACCTAAAGTGGTCTGTACGACAGGCCTGGGTGTAATACATATGTACGCTCTAGTGCTACGATCACGTGAAGGCTGTGCGAATAATCGCGGATCACCTACGAGTCGGAACCACCTAATGTGGTCTGTACGACAGGATTGTGCACCTAACTTGGATCCAAGCTGAGCGTGTGGTGTGAGAGGTGAACATCATGTGAAGGACTGTGCCCTACTCTGGGCGGGAGCACTAACACCGGGGGTGCAGGTTATGAGCTCTCTAAGCATCTCAAACTACTGCTGAATGTAAATATGAACAACAATTACCTGGCACTTACCTGTGCGTCCACAGCACCCAATATGCATATGTATATGTATGCCAATACTAATGCATGTGATGATGCATAAACGATAATAATATGGTGCATGGCATAAAACAAATAATCATTTTTAATCAATTTCTGGGAATATAAATGTATATAGGTATATACGGAAAACCAAAAGCCCACTCACTGGTATGTGGAAGGGTCGTAGCCCCCCTGCCTCGAGTGCACACGCTCGTCCTCGGGGTACGTGTCACCTATATGCGAAATAACTATAAAAACGTAAATTTTAAAGCACATAACCAACTTCTCGTAATAACTTCTCATACATTGCTCAAAATGGACAAATGAATATACCAACGTGCTCTACACAACTTCAGGATCACAACCATATTTTTAGAAAAAAATTTCTCCGCCGCACGCGCCCCCACGCGCCGGCCAAGGCACGGCCACACGCGCCGGCCACGCGCAGGCACGTGCCTGGCACGCTGACGGCGTCAACTGACGTCGTGAGGAATATTCCGTTGGTTCTAACGGATTCCTTCAACGGCGTCAGGAATATTCCATCAGATTTGACGGAATATTCCGTCACCTTCTCCGGCGAGCCAAAATGAAGCCCTAGACTAGTAGAACACATCCAAACAAGTTTTGAGGGCTAAAAACCACAAGATCATACCTGTCCACACAAACCAAAACCGGCCAACTTCGAACCAGGCTATTCCGACGTCCAAATTTGTCCAACGAATTACTCCGGGACTCCTGGGAACCTCACTAAGACATCTACGAGCTTCAAAATCCCAAAAACGTGCTAGATTAATGTTTGCATGAACAGTACACAATTCTGCCATTGCCGAATCGACGTGAAAACAACGGATTTCTTACCTGAAAATGGTACGATTGTGCTCCCACGAACTTCACGATCTCGACTGTGCCCTTAGTTTCCTCGATCTGTAATGATTTAGTGTAGTTGTGTGTGTGTCCGTACGAGTTCGAAGGAAGAAGAAGAAAGAATGGAGCTCGGGAGAGAGAGAGAGACAGGGAAAGAGACAGAGAAAGGGATAGAGACAGTGAGAGTGTGTGTGTGGCCCAGCACCTGCCAACATCACACCAAGGAACCAAAAAAAAAAAAACATAACGAAACGAATTAGGGGCAAAGTTGTAATTTCACACGTACGTTAACATGAATTTTGGGACGGGCTGTCACAACCTACCCACCTTAATAGAATTTCGTCCCGAAATTCAAAACAACCAAGCAGCAACCCCTAGTGGTCAAAGAACAATCGAGGATACAAATCCCTCATCCGATCTTCTGTCTCCCAAGTAGCTTCCTCGACTGAATGATTCCTCCACAAAACTTTCACTAAGTTCACCGTCTCGTTCCTCAGAACCTTCTCCTTCCAGTCGATGATCGTCACCGGTTCCTCGTCATACGTCAAATCTGGATTAATATCTAACGGTTGAGGAGGTATCACGTGAGATGGATCAGCAACATAATGTCGGAGCATAGACACGTGAAAAACGTTATGCACTCTAGCCAACTCCGGAGGCAACTCCAACCTGTAAGCTACCTCACCAACACGTTATGTGACCATGTATGGTCCGATGTACCTGGGACTCAACTTCCCCTTCTTTCCAAACCGCACGACACCTCTCCACGGTGAAAGCTTCAGAAATACCCAATCTCCGACCTCATACACTCTGTCCGTAGCATGCCGATCTGCTAAACTCTTCTGCCTGTCCTGGGCTGCTTTCAGGTTAGACTTAATTACCTGAACATTCTGAGTAGTCTCCTCAACAATCTCTGGACCCACTAAAACTCTTTCTCCAACTTCTGACCAACACAACGGTGTGCGACAAGATCTACCATACAATGCCTCAAATGGCGCCATGCCAATGCTCGAATGAAAACTGTTGTTGTAAGCAAATTCCATCATATCCAACCGCTGGTGCCAAGCATCACTAAACTGCAACACCGAAGCTCGCAACATATCCTCCAAAGTCTGAATAGTTCTCTCTGACTGTCCGTCCGTTTGTGGATGATACGCTGTACTGTAAAGTAATCTCGTGCCCAAAGCTTCCTGAAAAGCCACCCAAAATTTCGATGTAAATCGTGGATCATGATCCGAGACAATACTCACAGGGACACCATGATACTTTACAATCTTCGAGATAAACAACTCCGCTAAACGGCCCAAAGAATACTTCTTTCTCATTGGAATAAAATGTGCCGACTTAGTGAACCGATCAACGATCACCCAAATGCCATCAAAGCCATTATGTGTGCGCGGCAACTTGTACACAAAATCCATAGTGATATTTTCCCATTTCCACTCTGGAACGGGAAGCGGCTGCAACAACCCGATTGTGACATCCCACATCGCCCAGGGGAGTGATCCTTAAATGTATATTCCCATCCTTACCTAGCACGAGGCATTTTGGGAGCTCACTGGCTTCGGGTTTCGTAGGAACTTCGAAGTTAAGCGAGAAGAGGGCTAGAGCAATCCCATGATGGGTGACCCACTGGGAAGTTGCTCGTGAGTTCCCAAAAACAAAACCGTGAGGGAATGGTAAGCCCAAAGCGGACAATATCGTGCTATGGTGGTGGAGCGGGCCCGGGAAGTGATCCGCCCCAGGCCGGGATGTGACAATTTGGTATCAGAGCCTAACCCTAGCCGTGGTGTGCCGACGAGGACGTTGGGTCCCTAAGGGGGGTGGATTGTGACATCCCACATCGCCCAGGGGAGTGATCCTTAAATGTATATTCCAATCCCCACCTAGTACGAGGCCTTTTGGGAGCTCACTGGCTTCGGGTTCCGTAGGAACTCCGAAGTTAAGCGAGAAGAGGGCTAGAGCAATCCCATGATGGGTGACCCACTGGGAAGTTGCTCGTGAGTTCCCAAAAACAAAACCGTGAGGGAATGGTAAGCCCAAAGCGGACAATATCGTGCTACGGTGGTGGAGCGGGCCCGGGAAGTGGTCCCGCCCGGGCCAGGATGTGACAGTTTCTATTTCCTCCCTTCTCAATATAAATACATACTAAATAAAATTATTAATAGAAAAATACTAAATAATAAGACTCCTAAGACCATCTCCAACTCTTGAAGTAAAATCTAAAATTTTTAGCCTATAAAATTTAAGTTTTAACCCAAAAATAACTTTTCTGCTCCAACAATTATGGCCTAAATTTTTTAGCCCAAAATTATTAAAGAATAAATTTAGGCTAATTTTTTTTAAGTAATTTTTTTTTTTTGAAAAAAATTATGTACACTATCCGAATTTAATTTTATGAACATTTTAACCTAAAAATATTTTGGATTCCGATAAATATTGAAAAATCACTAAATTTGGGTGAATTTTGAGTTAAATATTTTTTTTAAGATTATTTTAGCCGTTGAATTTAAATTTGAGTTGTTAGATCTTTTTTTATACCGTTGGATTTGATTATATTAGATATCGGCCGTCAGATTCAACAAATTTATAAATATAAAATTGGAAATTAACAAAGTTTAAATCTGAACCGTTGGATGGAACCAACGGTCCATTGCTTTGCACCGTTAGATGAAATGAAGAGCCATTGGGCTCATATGTCTTCCTCGACATGCCCACATGGGTGGGTCCCCTTGCTGCTTGTTTTGGAAAAGTGGGGGGGTGTGGGATTGTAAATGGCGCGTCAATCCCATGTGGTTTTAAAAAAACTGGTCGTGGCCACGCTCAGACGTGGGCCAGCCCACTAACGCAAACTCAAATCTTGGCCGGAATTTGGCCAATTTTTTAGTTTTAGCCCATAACCCAATTTTAGGCGAAAGGTTGGAGTGTTTTTTTTTTTTGGGGGGGGGGGGGGGGTGTGGAGGGGGGTGGGGGAATAGAAGGTAAATTTTGAGACTTACTCCAAGGGTTGGAGTTGGTCTAATAGTAATAGACCAGTTGGAACATTTGTTATTACTAAAATTATTTTAATATTTTTAATTGTCAAATCAATGTAGCTCCCAAATTAGAGCTTTTTGAGTTTTGACGAATCGCCGAATTTGCTGTTCTTGAATCCTTGTTCTTGCTCCTGAATTCGTGCTTCATAGATTAAATTGATACTTTTTAAAAGATTAGAGGATTTACAACCAAGTTGAATCTTCCAAGTAAATACTAAATTTGTGTCGTAAATATGATAATTTTGCTATAAGGTCTTAATTTAGGGAAATTGCAAATTTTTTTTATAATTTTTCTAACAAGACAATATCTTAAATTACTCTAACCCGTGATGCAGAAACTTTTATAGTAGAAGGTGCAGACATGTGCATCTAAAGTAAGAGCATGTCAAGTGGTGCTATATATCTGGTCTCTACAACCATACAGCTCTCATATATGATGTCCAAGGTGTACCAATGGATCTAAAAACAATAAGGCCCTGTTTGGCAGATCGGATAAAGAATCGGATAGGATTAGTTATACGGACTCGGGTGTTTGGCGTTCACTCGTATTAAATAAGCGCCAGATTAATTTAACTGGTCGGATAGGATAACACGGTATACACCCGCTTAATAAAACCAACCAAAACGCCCGGATTATTTAGTCGGGGAAGAAGAATATGGGAGAGAAAGGGAGGGAGTTTGGGGGGTGTGGCGGAGAGAGCTGGGGAACAATTATTTGGGATTCTTCTGCAGTCGGGGAAGACGAAGGGAGAGAGAGGGAGGGTGTTTGGGGGGTGCGGAGAGATCTGGAAACAAAAAAATGATTTCACTTTTTAAATTTTTTGTTTTGTTTTTTAAGTTTAATTCCTCCTATCTAGTATAATATCAAACACAGTATAAATAATACGGTCACTAGTCCGATACTGCATCAAATACCCGACTAATTTAATCAGTATTATCCGGTGACTATTTATCTTATCCGACAGAAATAATCAGTACAATCCGACCTGCCAAACGAGGCCTAACTATAGGTTTAGATCCTAGCCGAAGTATGTATAAAAATCCTCACGATCAAGGACTTCTTAGAGACTGAGTTGTTGTGCAAAGAGTGGAGCCCATTGTGAGTATAAAAATCCTCAGACGTAGTTTCTATGTACTCGCCCGACAACTGCTAACACAGCTATAGGCGTGGGCCCCGCAACATGCTGCTTCACTGAATTTTTTGTGAACTATTGCAATCAACGGTGCATACTGATTATGGATTTTGTTACTTTTAAATTGTTAGAGATCAACGGTTTCAATTATATAAACCTTAAATTTCGGATTTATTGTGTAAAGACTCTCATTAGAGACAATACATTTCTTTAGGAACAAAAATTTGCAGCAAATTACACATTATTTTTGTCTCACATATTCTCTTCGTGTTGAAAAATTTAAAAACAGAAGGAAAACAAAAACTCACCGCTCAAAATGCCGATTTCCGGTTTTCCAGTACAGACAGGAGAGAGAGAGACAGACAGTGACACACCCACTCTCACTCACTGACAGTAAATATCGCGCGCTCTCTCTCTCTCTCTGTCTCCTGTGCCCACAGAGGTTGCAGCTGTCTCCAGCCCAATCCCCACTCCAATTCTCACTCTCAACTTTATATACCCCCTCTCCTCCCTTCCCCTCTCCAATTCTCCATCTCCCGCACCCCAACAATGCCGCTCACCAATTTCACCTCCCACCTCCTCCGCCTCCTCCTCCTCACCACCACCACCGTCTTCGCCAATGCCGCCGCCACTCCCTCCGTCCAAACCCTGAACACTCACGAGCTCTTCAACCCCAAGCTCCCTCCCCGCACCCTCTCCTCCAATAAGAAATTCGAAGGCTCCTCCAACCTCGTCGACCTCCGCTACCACATGGGCCCCGTCCTCTCCTCCTCCCCCATCAACATCTACCTCATCTGGTACGGCAAGTGGGCCGCGCCCCAGAAGCTCCTCATCACCGACTTCATCCACTCCATTTCCGCCGCTCCCTCCGTCTCCCCCTCCCCCTCCCCCTCCGTCGCCGAGTGGTGGCAAACTGTCTCCCTGTACACCGACCAGACCGGCGCCAACGTCTCACGCGCCGTAGTCGTCGCCGGCCAGTACTCCGACATGAAGTACTCCCAGGGGAATCACCTCACCCGCCTCTCAGTCCAGCAGGTCATCGCCTCCGCCGTCCGATCCGCCCCCTTCCCCGTCGATCACAAGCACGGCGTCTACCTAATCCTCACTTCCGAGGACGTCACCGTTCAGGACTTTTGTCGAGCCGTTTGTGGTTTCCATTACTTCACCTTCCCCTCCATGGTGGGCTACACTCTGCCATACGCCTGGATCGGAAACTCCGGCAAGCAGTGCCCGGAAGTCTGCGCCTACCCGTTCGCAGTCCCGGGGTACATGGGCGGTGGCGTGCCCGGGGCGCTGTCGCCGCCCAACAGGGACGTTGGCGTGGACGGGATGATCAGCGTGATTGGGCACGAGCTCGCTGAGCTCTCGTCCAACCCGCTGGTGAATGCGTGGTACGCCGGGGAGGACCCAACGGCGCCAACGGAGATTGGGGACTTGTGCGAAGGGTTGTACGGGACCGGTGGCGGCGGCGGTTACATTGGGCAGGTGATGAGGGATCGGGAAGGGAAGACGTTCAATGTGAATGGAAGCAAAGGGAGGAAGTTTTTGTTGCAGTGGATTTGGAGCCCTGTTTTGAACGCCTGTGCTGGGCCTAATGCTCTGGACTAGATTAAATTTGAAAGAAAAAAAAAAAGATAGAAATTTATATTATTTTCTTATAGATAGTTGGAGTTTGAGAGAATCCGGGTGGCGGTGGTGCTGCTGGTGGTTGGTGGTGGTACTGCTGGTGGTTGGCGGTGGTGCTGCTGGTGGCAGTGGTGGGGGTGCTAGAGGATAAAGTAAGCTCTGCTTGAGCTTAGAGTAATTTTCTTGAATTTTTTGTTTTGTATTTTGGTGGGTTAGTTAGGTTATTTCGAATTTTTATACCATATGTTCATATATGTTTATATCTATTTTTCTCCCATTTGAATGAAATTTGCATTTTCAATTTTGTTCACTCTTAATTTTTGTGAGGGTTCATGTCACTAATTTTATTTTTATTTAATTAAACATATATTTAAACCGATTCGAAATACGAATGAGAGATGCAAACTTGAATGTAAAAGTGAAATTCAGTATTATAACCAATTTAACAATAAATTCGTGCACGCACTCTTAATTTATGGCATAAAGAAACGAGACAGCGGAGAGTAAGTGATATGATGCAAACATGCATGTAATGTGTGTTGATATCAATTTGCATATTATAAAAACGTTGATACATGTTGGAAAATTAGGTTTTTTAAAAATGGATAAAAATGAATGACGATGTCATTATCAACACTAACAACTTGGACAAAGAATTAGGTCTTTTAAAATGTAGAGGTTAGTAGTAGATTTTTTAAAGCTTGTCAAAGTGAATGAAGTGTAGCATTTAATTAAGCATTTTACTTAGATTTTGATACACAGAGGTGCACAGAGAGACAAAGCAGGAGGGTCCAAAATGTCATATTTCACGGTCGTCGTCGTCGTCGTGCTGTCAAAGGCACTACTACTGTCATCATTTCAAATGGGTTTCTCACGTCTTTATTTCAATACACAAGTTCAGAAAAATATAAAATAAAATAAAGTAAAATTGTGATGAAATAATTTAATTTATAGTATTTGTTGAACATAAGTCCAAAAGTGTGATTAATTTGGTGGACGTAATCTTTGGATTATGCTAAGTCCCTACAAGATTATGCAAGTCAAACAATGCAAAAAGCTCTTTTTCAATATTAATCACCGTGGCCACCTACCTTACAAGCACTTTGACCATGTGATTTGATCCTCCTTTTGCAACAAGAAAATGCATGGCTGCATGCATATATGAAAACAGTCATTCATGTTAACTGTATCTTGACTCGTATTGAAAATATATCCCTGTTAAACTTAAATTGGGCTATTTTTAACTACGTCTTTTGAAACTCTATTTTTATATGTACGCATAACTAACCATAATTTGTAGGTTAAGAGAAGTAAGTCGGGTAAGAGCCAAGGAATGTTGATTCTATAACCCCGACATTGCCAAAACTTCATTTTAATTTAAATATTTTGAATTCGGAAGGAGGAAGCCATGGATCTTATTATGAGTCATTTTATGATGGGGTTGGCAAATTTATTTCTATTCAAATTGTGTAATACTTGGTAGAAACTTGGACAATAGGCCACACTCATGACTAGATTTAGCAAACAAGTCGTGTTTGTTGTTTTTGTATTATATCTGTTATAATAGATTGTGTCATGTGAAATTTGTTATTTTAATGTGTTTTCAACAGGTAACCTGATAACGATCGAACTTGTTAACAGATTGCCCCGAAATTTATTATTTTTGTGATGTATCATGTCTTGTTCTTGTTGTTTACGTATTATACCCGTTATCGTATCAGATAACCTGATAACAATGTGATTCATTTACAAGTGATCTGATAACAATCCAATTCATTCACAAATTAACTTAAAACAGTGAAATTTGTTATTTTTCGCATCCTGTTGTTAATGGATGGTGCAAAAAAAATTCAGATCTATTCATGACCCAAAGTCCCAACTTTAATGGCGCGTTTATGATCTACAGCTAATATTGGGGACCACAAAAGTGGACATTAATATTGTTTTTTGCGAAAGAGGGCCTTGGGGCTTGCAATTTTGCAAAGTCTTTGGAGTGGCTGCTTGCAAAAGAAAATAAAGAAGGATTTAGTTACAAAAATATGACAAGGGTCGGTCCAAAAGGTCCAAATGCCAAACTCTGCTGCAGATGCCGGTGATAAACAACATTTCTTTTCCTCTTTTTTTTTTTTTTTTTTTCCATTGACAATAACTTTTCTTTCCTAGACACGCAATGCAAGTTGAAATATAGTCACACAGATCATGATCCAAATATACTTGGGACATGATTCTCAAAGAGTAGTTGAATCTCTCAGCATAATGATTGTATTCCGTGTAAGAGGAGTGGTAGAATCAGTCGGTTTGTGTATGAATAAATATTAAATACGAATAGTTTTGGGTTTGTCAATGAATGTATGCAAGATTGAATATTCTAACATTTTTTTTTTCTAATCACTGCTATATATCTTGATTTGCGAAAACTTCTTATACGATGAGGTTGTGACACTATCATTCATAGATTTTGTTTGTTTTTCTTGAAAGGAAGTTATTGTCACTGGTCTAAAAATTCTTGCCTAAGTTCCATCTAGACACCTAAATGCATAAGCGCTAAATTTATGTCCGCCACCCAATTAGCGTCTAATACATTTTAGAACCTTGGTCATTGTTACATGTAACAAGTTAATTTCTTTTACCACCACATATATTAAGGTGCATTTTAATTAAAAGACATATAGAATCATAGATGGTGCTCCATTTATGGACCTTGGTAATTTAAATGAGCTAACGTGCTAAGATTATAATATGAGAGAGAGAGCGCTAGTTTGAAAGCTTTCAACTACACAGAAGAAATTGTACAATATAAACATACCACAGTTTTATTCCTTTTTTTGGCTCATCTATCAAATCAAATAATGTCTCACGTTTTTTAAATTAGAAACTAGGGATGCGTTATTTCGGACTGAATTAACTTTGGAGATTAAACTGGACTGGTTTAGACTAGATTAAGTTAAACTAACTTCGTGAAGCGTTTGGTGTAGTGTCGAACTAAGAACTAAAAATAATAACAAATTCTAATATTATATTATTTAATTAATTATAATTATTATTTTATACTATTAATTCCGATTTATTATTATGTTATTCTTACTTTTGTCTATATTTTTCCTCTCTAGAAACCTGAGTAGTGCTTTCCTTTTTCTTTTCTGTTCATTTCCCTCACCCTTCATAAGTTTCTCTGTCCTAATCTCTCTTTTTCTTTGTCCCTCTCCCTTTTCATCTCCACCTTTTTCTTCTTATTTTTCTCCGTGCATCTCCCTTGTTTCTTTTTCTAATTTTTCTAAGACGCAATTGGCAAATCAGAACCCATATCAGAGTTTGAGTCATATGGGTACTCATCGTTCTGCTTCTCCGGCGTCAATGATGAAGTTCTGCGATTAGGGAGTCTGGAGTGCATGTGTAATTAGAACGGCTCTTGTGCATGTGTGAATGGACGACTGCTGTGTGTTTTATACACACAACGAATTTGTTCTTGTTTTTTTTTTTTTTTTTTTTGGTATCGAATTTTGGGTTTGGATTTGGTTTTTAGAATGGAAAGAGTGCATAGTTTTTCTCCTTTTTTGTTTTCGAATTTTGAGGGATTTAGGTTTGGAAATGGTATATGAAAGGGGCGAAGCAGAGCAAAGTTGGTAAATGGGATCTGGGTTTCGAATTTTGCGAGGAACAAGTAGGAAGAGGACACCGGGGGAGGGGGGGCCGGCGGCAAAACAAGGAGTTGGTCTTAGCAATCCGGCCAATTTCGAGGGATCTCGCTAAGACCCTCTAGCGAAGCCGTTAGTTTGGTTAGTCGGGGCGAGTCTAAGCTTGTCCTGGTGTGGAACAAACACGGCACTGCATTCCCACTTAATCTAATCCAGTCTAATGAATGCTAGCGAGTGCAAACAAACGCACCCTAGGTGTTTTCGTCTTCTCATTGCACGTACATACATGAAAAATTCCTTTTCATTATACATATTAGCTCATAGTATATCAACGATGAGATCTTGCGAAAAACGTATGAGCGATTAACAATATCATATTTTTTTAGTTCCTAAAATACTCAAATTTGTTCATATTTTACAATCCCTTGATTCCAATTTTTGTCGTAGCAAATAGTTCGATGTTGTGCATGTGAACTACCTCAATTATCGATTATGTAATGATGTTTGATATATCACTGTCTTGTCGATGATATTTGTGAAATATCTAAACCTCGCACCCCACTTATATGACCCACACGCCATGCCCCAAAGCAAAAGATGGTGGATCGTATTTTCTGTTGTCTGCTGGCATAATCAAGGAAATTCACATTAAAACATCCTTAACGAAGCTTCTCCATGGTATCCCATCTTTACTTTGCTCAATTTTAGATGACCTTTAAAACGCTAAACTGTTAAGTGATCATATGATAAATAATAAAAAAAATAGACGTTATTTTATGAGCGTTGCATGCAAGTTATTTTTCAAAGAAAATATACTTAAGTTTGATAAACTTTTTCAAATTTAATATGGTTCCCTACCAACAGCAGCGATATTGTACTCAATTTAACCAATTCAGAAAGATGTTGAATGTTTTGTTTACGTGGTGCAATACTATAAGAAATGCTTGAAAAATTATTGCCACCTCCAGTATTAGTACTGCCCTAAAATCTCGAATCACCACGGTATCTAGCAATGCATCACACATGTCCTCCCTTCATCTTTTCACAAATTGTTTTTTGTCTTTTTCTGGTTATTAAAAAATTAACATAAAACATTAACGTGATTTAACTGCACACCATTCAAATAAGAAGAGAGAAAGACTAAAATGAGAGATAATTCTATTCCAAAGCAGTTAGCTAGTTATAGCGTCCAGCTCCTACGACTGGTGCGGCTGCCCTAATCCGTGCCCTGGTGGCGTCCCTTCCAAGCAAGTACCAGCTTAAGAAATCGCATATGTTGTCAGACTTTCAAATATCATATTTGGATATGTTTTCTAACGAGATTACAAAATATATGTAAGAGATCATATAATTTCATTTTTTTCGAATATTATATTTGGTTATGTTATTCAAATATTATATTTGGTTACGTTATCAAATTCTAAGTCAATAAAGTATGTTTAATGGTTTTTTTTTTTCAACTTTAACGAAAACTTTCGGTACCGTTTACTTTAATGAAAAACTATATTTTTACACTAAAAATCAATTATAGTACTGTTTATTTTACCCTTTATTTTGTATTTATCATTAAAACTTAAAATTTTCAAACCATTTTTATTAATTTTTCTTTATTTTTTCCCTCTTCCTTCCTCCCTCTTCACAATCACAATTATTAATATTATCTATATTATTGATATTGTTAATAATTCAAATTTACACGAGGCCCTCACATAATCGAAGAAACCCCATCAAATTAATGGGGTTGAATCTAATTTGGAAGATTATAATGTCAAACATCAAGGGTGAAAATTGGTTTTCAATCAAGAAAAAAAAGCTTTTGCCGTGCATGATCCTCTCTTTGAACAATAGATTAGAAAATCGAGAAACAAAAATAAACAAATAATTTAGAGTGCGAAAATCAATTTTCTTTCAAAATAACACTTGGCTTGTACAAACAGCTGCAAGAGGTGTCACGTAATTTATCCAACTCATCACATGTTCAATTTAACCCCAAATCGAATGGTAGTCAGAACAATTAAGCACAAGAACTAATGTTACAAGGATCAAAGAGTAAAATCTTATAAGAGGTACAAGTTACAACCGGCAGAGCAGATGCTGTGGGATCTCGTGCTTATATTCTTCCTGTATGATCAAACAAGTGGTTATGCTAACAAGGCATGAACCTGTGCTAAACCAGCCATAAATTGTTGAGAAGCAACATTGTTTCTTTCGAACCCGAAACACGGCAAGCCATTAAGTATCAGACTGATCTTGCATGATCAGATGAGGTCAGCGACGATTTCTGCAAATGATTGTGGAGTTACTAAACCATAAACTCACCATTTGGGGCTCTTAGCGATCACGAGCGAAGATGTGTCGAAGTGAAAGCCCCTGGGCTTATTGAACGTAAATCTGTGCATGAGCCTATGCAAACAGGGTTAAAAGCGGTAGATAGCCTGGTTCCTGTAGGCCGAGTTCAACGGTTAAATCGTTCACGTACTGAACCCTGAATCGATCCGATTAGTTACTGTTCCTTCTTTCCATGCTTCATTCCAGACATCTCTCATGGTAACCAACTTCTCCATAGGTAACTGGATTTACCAATGAAGGGGCTTTCTGGAGGATAAATGTGAGGCAGCTGGCTTTCTTCCTCAACTTTAACCGTGTTTGTTAGTTTTGCATTTTCTTTTACTGGGAGATCATTGCCATCGGGTTCGTTGGTTCTAATATGTATCAGAGTCGGCTTCCAGGTTCCGATCATAGGACTGATATGTTACTGTATCGAGGCAAACAAGCTGGAACAACGAGATTTCTTACCTTCGGCCAAGGAGAGTCTAGCTTTGCATTTGACAAGACATGAATCCCATGCGAGACCTCAGTAACAAAACGTTTGTCCTCATTTGGTCTGTTGGTTACATAAACCATGGTCCTAGAACAAAGATCGGCCAATATCAGGTTTAATCCGTTGTACTGATCCGCCTCCTCCACAACTTCCTCGGCGAACTCCATGGGACTCTTTTTGCTCCGCAATCACGGAAAACTGCGATTATTATCCGAGGAAGTTTCTCATCTTGTCTCTAATAAAAGGGATTAGTCTGAGAGAAAATTAAAGTTTAGAATTTAGACTGGAAATCACCATGCTTAGAAGAAATAGAGATAGCAATAGACCAAGAAATATTGAATGATTGTTGAATTCACCAGAGAAAATCAGACAGAGAATTAAGATAAAAATAAGAAGAAGAGAACATAATTACCAACGAAAAAGAAATCAACGAAATTTCCTTTTCGATACTATCTGAAGAACTGGCTCACAATTGAATCGCATGTCAGAGTTAAAGCTCGCGGTAGTACATTGCAGTAAAATCATTCAGCCTCCTCAAACAATAACATGAAAGGGAACGTAAAATTTAATTAATCACGTAAACAGAAACTGGTAGAGAGAGCAACTTTCTTCACTGCCAATCTAGAAAGTTTGGTGATGGAAGTTGTAATTTCAGAATAATAGCAGCAGTGTACCAGCTCCATAACTTCATATAAGTTAATCAAGTTTTCACCTACACCTTAAATCTTGAACCTTTTTCGGTTGGGTAGTATTCATTTCCACAAACACATAAAAATGTACAAAGTAAAAATGAATGTAAATATGTGCGGATCACTCAGAGATTCTTTATGCAGGATGTTTCGAGAAAACCTTAGTTAAATTACTTTTATTCAACTTTGATCGATTTATTAATATTGTTGATCATTTAGGGCATAGAATCACCCTTTATAGTTTGGTTTTTGGTTTGCCGAAAGTATGATACTAAAATCTGAAAACGAATCAATTTTTAACCAATCTGAGACTCGAATCCTAAAGTTTAAGCTCTAAATGGCGTCTGTCTTTACATCCTGCCCGGAGAATAACTGGTGTATCACAAGCTAATTGGACCACCTACTTCAATGTTCCACCTAATTTCTTATGTATTATCTCCCAACCTACACACGGGAATTCAGCTTGCAATCCAATACACTAAAGCACCCAAAATCCCATCAATATATGCAAATAAAACTTCTTGCCAATAGTTGACAGAGTGGAAGATGCAAAACATATGAGAATTTAATACAACAATCACCTCCAAGAATCGAACCGGAAGGTCTCCTCAGCTCTTAGCTTGAGCAAGCTTTTGAACTTCTCTGTTGAAGTTTATGGATGGAGTGTTTAATTTCTGGGTTTAGTTTTGAAGTATGAAGAAGAAGAAAGAAAAACTGAAACTCTCTGTAAAAGAAAGGAAGGCTTGCTGTTTGTTTCTTTTTTTCTCTTTAATGGAATGCGGCTGCTCTGTTTCTTTCCAGAGCATAAAACCAACATTCCCTTTACATTCTTTTAAGTACTAAATCCAATCTTAGCCGTACATAGTAGGTCATCAATATGATGATGACACATGGCTATTACAAGGACATATGAGACCTTCAAAAGTAAAGAAAGGATCCAGAACCTAAACTTGTCTTATAAGACAATACAAAGACAATTAAGGAAATCTGAAAACAACTTAACTATCAACATTCCCTCTTAAGTTGTTAACTGATTTCACACTAAGGAGATCTCTGAGAAAACAAAAACGAGCTTTAGGAAGAGCCTTAGTGAAAATATCAGCAAGCTGGTCTTCACTCTTGCAGTACATGATGTCAATCACATTTTGCTGCAGAGCTTCTCTGATAAAATGGTACCTTCTATTTATGTGTTTCGATTTTTGATGGAAGACTGGATTTTTAGTCATGGCTATAGCTGATGTGTTGTCACACATAAGTGGAGTAGCTTCTGCCTGCATTTCTCCAAAATCTTCTAACACAAATCTTAGCCAAATGGCTTGAGTTGTTGCTTCAGCTGCACTGACGTATTCGGCTTCTGCAGTTGAGAGAGCAACACTGTGTTGCTTCACAGAGGCCCAAGAAAACACACCACTTCCAAATGTGAATGCATATCCGGAAGTGCTCTTCATGTCATCCTCACACCCACTCCAATCACTATCACAATATCCTATAAGTGCAGCTTTCTTTCCCTTCTCAAACTCAATTCCAAAATCAATGGTCCCTTGTATATATCTTAGGACCCTTTTGGCAGTTCCAAGATGTTTCTTGGAGGGAGAGTGCATAAATCTTGCCAACAGAGATGCAGCAAACATAATGTCAGGCCTAGTGGCAGTTAGATATAGCAAGCTGCCCACAATCTGCCTGTAAACTCCTTCATCAGTGGATTCACTTCCATCATTCCTGCAAAGTTTTTCATTTGTAGCCAGTGGTGTGCTCACTGGTTTACAGTTCTGCAAACCAAACTTGTCTAGCAGAGTTAGAGCATATTTCTTTTGCCCAATGAAGATCCCTTTTTCACTTTGCAGAATCCCCATGCCAAGAAAATGGTGCAGCAGTCCCAAGTCTGTCATTTCATACCTGTTCATCATGTCAAACTTGAATTCTGACATCAATTTTTCACTGCTGCCTGTGTAAACTATATCATCCACATAGATTGAGATGATTATAGTTTCAGTACCATTTCTTACCTTAACATAAAGTGTAGGTTCACTGGGGCTCCTCTCAAATCCACATAAGATGAGATATGCATCAATTTCTTCGTACCAGGCCCTTGGTGCTTGTTTCAGGCCATATAATGCCTTCCTTAACTTATAAACCTTTTCTTCTGCATTCTGAATTACAAACCCTTCAGGTTGGTCTACATAGACCTCTTCATGTAGAGTTCCATTTAAGAAGGCAGATTTGACATCAAGTTGGAACAATCTCCAACCTTTATGGGCTGCAAGAGCTATTAGTGTCCTAATAGTATCCATCCTTGCTACCGGAGCGAAGGTCTCATTGAAATCCACTCCGGGCTTTTGAGAATATCCCTTAGCAACTAGTCTTGCCTTGTGTTTTTGTATAGAACCATCAAGATTGAGTTTGATCTTATATACCCATTTAACTCCAATGACCGGCTTGGATGTAGATCTGTCCACCAACTCCCAAGTTTCATTCTTTTCTATCATGGAGATCTCATTATCCATAGCTGCCTGCCATGCTTTATCTTTTGCAGCTTCTTGATAATTTTCTGGTTCTAAGATACACATGTTGCACCTTGCATAGATATCAGTTAAGCTTCTTAGCCTAACCGGTGTAGAGGTAGGAGTTGCTGAATTTTGGACCCTTACGCTTGAATCTTGTGTTCCAGTAGTGTCTTCACTTTGTATTTGATCAGAAGCAGGTGTTGATTCCACTTGCTCAGTGATTCTATCATTGATCTCAACATTCAGTGGAACTGAAATAGGCATTTCCCTTTGTGTTTCCCAATTCCAAGCTAAGTTCTCATCAAAAATGACACTCCTAGACAATATTACTTTCTTGGAATGCAGGTCATACACTCTATACCCCTTCTCACATTTTCCATACCCAATGAAAATTCCCTTCGTTGCAGATTCCTCCAATTTGTGCCTTAGTTGACTAGGCACGTGATAGTAGCATATAGAGCCAAAGACCCTCAAGTGCTTGACTCCTGGCTTCCTGCCACTAAAGGCTTCAAAAGGTGTTACTTCATGAAGTGATCTGGTAGGACATCGATTAAGAATGTAGACTGCAGTTGTTACTGCTTCACCCCAGAAATTATATGGTAAATGCTTCTCATGTATCATAGCCTTTGCCATCTCAACAATTGTCCTATTCTTCCTCTCAGCCACTCCATTTTGCTGAGGGGAATAGGCAATTGTGAGTTGTCTTTCCAAACCAACATCTTCACAAAATTTCAAAAACTCAGTGGAGGTGTATTCTCCCCCTCTATCACTCCTCAACTTCTTGATTTTGAATCCACTTTGTAGTTCTACCATGGCCTTAAACTTCTTGAAGATACTGAAAACTTCAGATTTCAGATTCATCAGGTATACCCAGCACATCCTGGTGTAATCATCAATAAAGGTTAGGAAGTATTTGTTACCTCCTATAGTAGAGACTTGCATTGGTCCACATACATCAGTATGGATCAATTCTAGAGGTACAGTGGCTCTCCATGCTTTCTCCTTGTCAAATACCTCTCTGTGAGCTTTACCCATAGCACACCCTTCACAAACTTTGGATGTATCTTTTATCTCAGGTAGCCCATAAACCATTTCCTTTTGTTGTAGAGATTTTAGACTTTGGAAATTCAGATGCCCAAATCTCCTATGCCAGTTCCAAGTGGTCTCTTCAACAGTTGCTCTTCTAGCTACTTCATTTCCATATTCAAGTGTCATAGGGAAACACCTATTGCTGGTCATTTGCACCCTTGCCAAGAGGTTCTTAAAGGTTTTGTCATCAAAGATATCCACTAGATAATCCCCAAATATCAAGTAGTACCCATGTTCAACCATTTGGCCTACACTCAAGAGGTTTTCATCTAGTCCTGGCACTAGCATGACCTCCTTTATGAATCTTTTTCCGTATTTGGTGTCAATAACCAATGTTCCCTTTCCAACAGCTTGAACTAAGTCACCAGTACCCATCTTAACTTTGGCTGTCACATTTCTGTTCACTTCTATCAAGAGGGATTCATGGCCAGTCATATGATTGCTACATGCACTATCCACATACCATACACTAGAATTTTTCACCACAGAGGCTGAGTGACAAGCATAAAACATAGTTCCCTCTTCCTCTACTTCATTTGCATAATTTGCTGCAGGTACAATTTTGCTTCTGCAGTCCTTTGCCAAGTGACCAAATCTGTCACATTTATAGCACTTGGGTTTTCCCTTAAACCAACAGGTTCCATAATGTAGTTTGTTGCAGTGAACACAGGAAATCTTTGTTCCTTCACCTTGATTCTCCTTCTTTGGGACATTTGCAGATTTTACATCCATTTTCTTGCCTTTGTTCTTCCAATTGTTCTTGAATTTTGAGCTACCCCCATATGAGGAACTTGGTCCTTCTCTGGGATTGATACTCAAGGATGAAAAAGCCTTCTCTGAACCATAGTCAGCATGCCTTTGTAGTCTTTGCTCATGTGACTTCAAGGAACCCACAACTTCTTGCACACTAATTGTATCTGTGTCTTTGGTTTCCTCTATAAGTTCTGCAATCGAATCATAGCTCCTAGGTAGACTAATCAAAAGCTTTTGTACAATTCTTTGATCAAAAATCTCTTCCCCATATGACCTCATTTGATTCACAAGCTCAAACAGTTTAGATACATACCCAGATAAAGAATCATCATCCTTCATTCTAAGATGTTCAAATTCCCTCCTAAGCCCTTGCAATTTCACAGATCTTACTTTCTTATCACCAACAAATTCTGATTTTAGAATATCCCAAGCAGCTTTGGAGGTTACCTGTTGAGCTATGCGAGGAAAGATATCATCTGAGACTGCATTTTGAATCAGTCCTAGTGCTTTTGCATCTTTGGTGACGTTGTCCTTCAGTGCTAGTTTTTCAGCTGCTGTAAGCTCTTTCTCATCCTTCTCAGGTTCTTCATACCCTTTTTCAACTAGTCTCCAGAGATCCTGCGAGATGAAGATCGTACGCAGCTTGATCATCCAGAAATCATAGTTACTTCCATTGAAAATGGGAGCTCGTAGCTCACCACCTCCGGCTCCGGCCATCTGAGACTAAACCGTCAGAGATTGGGGTATTTCGTTGATTTCCCCTTTTCAGCTTCGCGATTTCACAACGCCCAGATTTAAATTCAAACCTGTGCTCTTGATACCATGTTGAAGTTTATGGATGGAGTGTTTAATTTCTGGGTTTAGTTTTGAAGTATGAAGAAGAAGAAAGAAAAACTGAAACTCTCTGTAAAAGAAAGGAAGGCTTGCTGTTTGTTTCTTTTTTTCTCTTTAATGGAATGCGGCTGCTCTGTTTCTTTCCAGAGCATAAAACCAACATTCCCTTTACATTCTTTTAAGTACTAAATCCAATCTTAGCCGTACATAGTAGGTCATCAATATGATGATGACACATGGCTATTACAAGGACATATGAGACCTTCAAAAGTAAAGAAAGGATCCAGAACCTAAACTTGTCTTATAAGACAATACAAAGACAATTAAGGAAATCTGAAAACAACTTAACTATCAACATTCTCTTGCATTTGGGATAATAGCCACCTTGCCATCTCTGGTGCAAGCCGGCCACGTCCCACCTGCTAACCCATCTCTTCCTCCTACGATCTCTCCACCTTCCCACCATGCCAAAGGCTCTATTGGCCTCCAAAAACAAAAGCAGTTAAAATTCAATCAGAAGACATAAAATTAAGTACAACCCAGTAAAGCCATCCAAAAACCAAAACAAAAATTATCCTAATTGTAGTTTTAGCACGCTAACCCAATTCAATTACATCAACTAATCAGAAAACACAAGATTACGATTAAGAACAACTCAGAAGTGCCATCCAAAAACAAAAACAAAAACAATGTAAAAAATCCATCTTTCAGTTTTAGCTCTTTCACCGCATTGAATCAAATGAAAAACAAAATTAAGAACAACTCGGAAGAGCCATCCAAAAACCAAACCAATTAACCAAAGAAACCCACTTATAGCTTTAACTTATTCAACCCAATGAATCAGATCAATCATCAAATTCCAAACAGAAAACAGAAAATTAAGAACAACCCAGAATTGCCACACGAACACAGCTATACACATTTGGTTGCCCTTTTATTCGATTTTTTCCCCACAATTTTTACTTTGTCTTTGCAGAATTCTTGGTTCCTCATCACTTCAACGTACAGTGATTCTGCATTGAAGGTCGGTCCATCGTGATCTCTCACTTTCACTCTCCTCGTTGTGAGTTGGGCCCACTGTATCGTGGGTCTCAGGAAATAGCTGCCCTCTCGACGGTAAGCTTTGCACTTTTTCAGGATTTGCGTGGGATTGGCGGTAACGGTAAGGTTTCTAAAAGAGGAAACTTTTTGAGCAACGACGATTTTGTGTAGAGTAATGTTATTCATACCATATATTTATATTATATTTTCATACCACTTTAGGTGGTATTTGTCACGTCATTTGAAAAACCCAAGGAAAGGAAGGAGAAAGACTTCTCGTATATCACAATCATCATTTAATTAACTAGTTTTTCTTAATTATTATTTTATTAAATAATAAACTAAATTTGAAAATCTGATTAATTCAAATGATGTAGTTGTCCACATCAAATGTCACCTAAGATGGTATGAAAATGTGTTACAAAGACATGGTATGAATAACATTACTTTATGTGTCACAACATTACAAAGAAGCGTACTTTTATATGTACTCACAACTGTAAACGAAAATAAATGCGGAGGAAAAAACCTGAACACGTGGAGCACAAGACTGTGCTAACCTTAATTCGATATATACCGACTTTTCTATATATCAATGTCTAGTTGACTTTTCAAATTACTAAGATCGTTATTTAAAAATTAAGTGACTATGAGATACAAGTCTTCATGACCTAACCTCGTTTAGGACATTATTTTCATATATACCTTAAATTCTACGAACTCATTCATTGTATATTATTACTACTATAAAATTATCTCTTCTTCAAATCTTATCACTTCCACTCCCTTCTTTCTCACTTGTCATTTTTTTTCTCTCCGAAAAACAATTCAACACCATATGTTGACTTAATCGTGACCGATTGAGAGAAAATAATCAAACACCAACAAAATTAACTTTTTAGGATACAACTCCAACACTCATCGGCTCCTTTTTGACATGGACAAGGATTGTCTGCCCTTTTATTTTCAGTGTCTTTCTGTAGTCACGGTTAAGTCACGTCAATATTTTTTATTTTATTTTATAGAGATAATAAGATAAAAATAAATAGTAATATAAAATATTGACGTGCCTTAATTATGACCAAACAAAATAAAAAAAGTATGAGATGATACCGAAAGTGGAAGGCAGACAATCCTTCTCCTTTTGACATTACAGAGAGTTCGACATCTCCCGCACCACGTGGCGATACGCCACGCTAAGGCGGTTTGAGAATCACGTGACTCGCAGTGGCCCCTTCGTCCCAAAAGTTATAATTTTCCCATGTGTATAAAGTTAAAAAAAAACATTTAATTTAATTTTAAAAAAAATAAAAAAATAACACCCTGTTTGTTGTCTGGCTAGAGAGAGAGAGAGAGAGATAGGAAAGGAGAGAGAGGGCACAAAAAATGGGTAAGGTAGTGGAAAGGAAGAAGAAGAAGAAAGGACGGCCCTCTCTTTTGGATCTTCAAAAACGGACTCTCAGAGAGCAGCAGGAGCAATTACAACACCAGCACCAGAAGCGAAAGCCCAATTCTGCCCCTCATTCCAACCCTAATTACAGGACTGCCCCTACAGAATCCGCCCACGCTGCCGTCCGGCGATCCACCCGCCGCAACCCTAACCCCGACGGCAATTCCAACGACGAGGACGAGGAAGAGGACGAAGACGACGCCGTTTCGGCCGGGAATCGCCGCGAGAAAAAACTCAAGCTCGTCCTCAAATTGCCCTTCGGCAATCAGAAACAGTCGGCCAATTCCGCGTCTCGGAACTCCCCCGGCGTTGGCTCCGAGTCCAACGCCGACGACGATGGCAAAGACAGAACCGACCGGAAGCGCAAGATCAATGCGATCGGCTATGGATCTGGACTCGCTCACCCTCAAAAGGTATTTCAATTTTGGGGCTTTGGGCAAAATGCCAGGATTTTCAATTGGTTTTTTTTCTTTTTTTTTTTTCGCGGGTTCGAAGCGCCAAAAAAAAACCCTCCTTTTTTTTCAGGTCTTTTTCTGTGGGTCTGGAAAACTATACGTTGACATTATTATTTCAAAATTCCTTGAATTTCGCACCTTTGAACTATGTTTTTGTCAGTGTTTTTTTTTACTAAAAATCTTTAATAAACAGGGTTGACCCGGTCGGTCTTTATTAATTTTCTGCAGATCTGCATAAATTTCCCAAAAAGTATTTAACTTTGATCATAATTGTCAGTGTTTTCTTAGATTTTGTTGCTTAAATTCATGTTTATTTACTAACCCTTAATAATGATTAGACTGTCATATCGATCTGCCAAAAGTTTAAATTTGCCTTTTGTCTTTTTTTCCAATCTTATAATTTTTATTTCACAGTTTTTGCAACTGTATTATTTGCCCTTTTGGGGTCCTTTGAATTCCTGGCTACTTTGCCTTTTCACACCCACAATGGAAAAATATAAATTTGCTGTTTTTGGGTTACTGACTTTAATATTTTTTTACTTTTGCAGGGTGAGAAGTCAATTCCTGCTACAAACCCACCAAGCAGCCTACGAGGTTTGATTTTTACTAAATTTAGTGGAAACAAATTTGATCTTTTTTTTTTGGATTTGGATTTGGAAGCTGTGTATTTGACAGCATTGAGGTTATAATCATGTGCAGGAGGGAGAACAACGTTGGACTCTGGACCCTCTACCCCTTTGCCTGATAAAAATTTGCTGCTGTTCGTTCTCGACAGGCTCCAAAAGTGTGTTTTTTGGGTTTTCTGGATTTGTGTTTTGCTTGCTTTGCTGCATTAGCTTCTAGAACATCACAGTTTGATGATGTTTGATTGTTTTTTTCTTTTTCAGGAAGGACGCGTACGGTGTGTTTTCTGAACCAGTGGACCCCAAAGAGGTTGGGTTATATAAATGGTGATGCATTAACTTCCAGGATTTGTGTAAAGATTTCTTTTTTTACACTGACTTTTTTTTTTCTTCTATGTTATGCAGCTTCCGGACTACCATGAAGTAATAGAGCACCCTATGGATTTCGGGACGGTGAAGAAGAAACTTACGAGTGGAATCTACTCCAGTTTGGAACAGTTTGAGGTCAGTTTACTCTGATTTCATCGTCTTTTTGTCCTCCTTGTTCTGTTTGAGATCCCGCGATGGTTTTGGTGTTATCTTGTACCGGTGTTTGATGTGTTCCGGCATGCTGTTTGAATGGGTTGATTATGAGATGTCCTCATTTGGAATGAGGTTTACTTGCAATTATTTTAATAGCATGTTACCCACCTTATCAAAGTCTGTCGGCCGAAAATTCGTCCTGTGTGTCCTATGAATGTTCATAAAAGGTTACCATGTTTGAGTATATAATCAAATGTTCAACACCCTGAAATTTGGGCCACCGACATGTTGCTTTGGTAGTTATTGACTGTATTATTCCCTCCCTGTTTAGTTTAAGCAATAACAGTTTACCATGTTTGAGTGCAATGGTTTGCTTGATGTTAACCTTGGATGTTTCAAAAATATGTTTTCCTTCAAAACCATTTTGTTTAATAACTTTTTGGCTGTCTTTTGGTACAGACTGTTGAATTTTACCATTTAGTATCTTCATGGAGTACTACGTGACAAATTGTGTCTTTGACTGCTGAAAATTAGCACTAGAATTTGGATTGTGCCATTGACGAAGGGATGATTATCTAAAATTTTCATTTTTGCTAGAACGTTGGCCTATCAGAGTTAAAATTTAATTTTATGAACTTGCAGGATGATATTTTCTTAATCTGCTCCAATGCGATGCAGTACAATGCCCCAGATACCATATATTTTCGACAGGTACAGTTTGGTCCAGCTCCTTTCTTACTTTGTTTGAGGTTATTTATTTGTTGACTGAACTTCGATGACTTCTTTCCAGGCACGCTCAATACATGAGCTTGCGAAAAAGAATTTTGAAAATTTGAGGCAAGATAGTGATGATAATGAACCAGGACCAAAGGTCGTAAGAAGAGGCAGACCACCAACAAAAAATTTGCCAAAGAAATTGGGCAGGCCTTCCTTGGACCGTGCTGGTTCAGAGGTCTCAGATGCCACTCATGCTACTGGGGCTGAAAACACCACATTGGATCTTAGAAAAGGATCTCTTCTTTCAGACAAGTCTGGTTTGGCGGGTTTGCGGAATAATGATGTTTATACTAATTGGTTGACGGATAACAAATTTGAGAGGAATGATGATGTCACAGGTTTGATTTGCTTTTATGTGCATCAATTCTGGTATTACTTGTCCATTTAATAGGCTTGGTGGATCTTTGATTAATATTGATATTAAATCTGCAATTTTTTCAGGTTCCACAAGGGGTAATTCGAAGCTTGGGAAAAAACAATTTGTGTTTGATGAGAACAGGCGTAATACATATAATCAATCTCATCCTTCAGTCAGTGGACGAGAGTCATCTGTATTGACTACATTTGATGGAGAAAGGAAACAGCTGATGGCTGTATGTATATAACTTTGTTCAATTATACTTGTGTCCGTGCCTGAATTTTGCCCCAAATTTGTATAAGGACTGCGTATATTGGTGTCTTAGATATATTTAGAGGTTACTTGTTTGCTAGTGGATGGTCATGACCCGTCTTGGGTGTTATTTTAATTGGACGAACCATAATAAAGGAAAAAGGATATTAGACTTATGATTAAACGATGCAGTAGGTTTGGACATGCTGCTTTCTGCCTTTTGGTGGATGAATTTGTATGTGCTATCTTTTGTGTGGAGTTTAATTTGTGTGGTCTGCTGACTTGTCTTTTATGTGAATCAGGTAGGACTTCACTCAGACTATGGTTATGCAAGGAGCCTGGCTCGATTTGCTGCAAATCTTGGAGCTGCAGCTTGGAACATTGCCGCAAAGAAGATCGAAAGGCCTTTGCCCCCTGGTGTTAAGTTCGGCCCAGGGTGGGTTGGAGAAAATGATGTTGCGTCACATAGGCCACTGTTATTAGCCTCAGCCTCACTAGGTCAGCCATCTTCATCAGAGCCCTTTCCCATTCGTCCAAATGCATCTTCTGCTGCAACATCTTGCTCTGTTGAGTCTAACGGAGATAAATTGTCAGAGAAGTTGTTGGGACATAACTCATCAAAGAAGCCATCGGGACATAACTCATCGGAGAAGTATGTGCCTTCTATTCCTTCAGCACTGGATGACAATACAAGCAGTTCTCTTCCTCTGTCTGCTGCTACCTTATCACCCCCCATTGTTGCTAATAAATCTCCTGAACCCCTCCCTGGAAAAGTAGAAACTGCTGTAGGATCAAACACTCGTACTGGGTTTAATATGCTGAGCAGCAATCCTGGTGTAATGAGGCCGAGGCCTCCATTTCAGATCCATCAGAATTCCGTATTCCAACCTGGGATCAACGGATTTAATGGCGCAAACGGATTAAACATTCCTGCTCAGATGAGAAAGCTAGTTGGAGCGGCAAGGCCCGGTGGTTTTAACTTCCAGTCGCCTCAAATGCTTGATGAGGTCTCTAGGACTAATGCTAACTTCCATTCAGCTACTTCAAACAGCTTAACTTCGGAAGAAACTAAACTCTCTGAAACTCCAGGTACGATAAACTCTTCCCCTTCATTACTAAGTCCAGTGAATGAGGCAATGGCAGCACGGACAACGGGGACTCATACCCGCCCATCTTGGCAAGGATTGTCGTAACAACAGAAACCCGATTCAGGGTTGTCACCCCAACAAAAATCCGATTCAGTTCCACCAGAGCTGAACCTCAGGTTTCAGTCCCCAGGGTCCCCTCCCAGTTCTAGCCGGGCTGATTCAGCGCAGCCGGGTATAGCATTACAGCTCCGATAATAATCCATTTTCTCCCCTTCCCATTTCCCATTCTCCTTCGATTAAGTTAACCAATAGAATGGTGGGTGATTCAGTTGCTCCTTCTAGTGACGAGACCACAGCCGGTCTCTCGACATCGAGCGCATCCCCACTCGACCGTAATGTAAAGGAGTAGATTGTTCTTGTACAGATTAATTAATGTATCCTTCCTAATGCTAATTGTTAGGGCCACAAGTAAAAAAAGGCTTCATTAGTGAGGTTAGAAAGAAACCATGATTTAGGTTTAGGGTGTTTGTCTGAAGATGTAGGATAATCTGTTTTTAACATTTATCTGAGAATCCTTGTTTAGTCCAAGGATTGTAATCACTCTATGGTTTCTGATGATGTAATGTTATTTCACACATTTGAAATATTTGTTATTAGTCTGAAGAAATAAAACTTTGCTTGAGATTGCATCAGGTGCATTTCTCTCGCCGTTAAAGAGTCTTCCTCCTCAATTCACTCATGATCGGGTTTATACCCTCTCCCTTTTCTGTCAGCGTAGATTACAGTAAAATATCGTTTATACTTAAAAACATTTTCTGCATGCATGAGATTATTCAATAATATGTGTTCATACGGCGTCCTGATTTGCAAGACGTGACTGGTTTATTACTTCTACATTAATGTCCTATCAAAAAGGATAACCGACACGACTTCTGACTTTTGAAAAACTAATGCAAGCGACTTTATGCAGTGCCCAAAATTTTCAACATTTCATGTCAAATTGCACGTCATTTTGCGGTGTGGGTTATATTAAGAGATTTTTTAGTGTTTTCGAAACGCTTGTTGATATATCACATGTAATTATACAAATGGAGGAGAGTTTTTTTTTTTCACTTATCCGTTCACTTGTATTATTGTACGTGAGATGTACGGTACCGGTCAATGTTCTGAGCACACTAAAAAATTTCTCATACTTATATATCAGTGTTACTCTCACGATGAAAAAACTCCTAATAGTACGTAGTTGTGCTTCATATCGGTTTGAAATCGAACATTTCGTCCAAACACTCTTGAATTTCGGTCAATGTTCGCCCCATTTGTAATTGTGAAAATGCCAGCGGTTAAGAGTAAATTGAACCCTAATTTAAGCTTGAAAAGATTCTTTCAACCCTGCAGGCGGTGCTCACATTGGTTGACTAGGAACTTAACAACAAAGTAATATTAGGTGTTTTTCATTACATTAAGGGTAACATAGACATATAACCAATAAAATAAGGATGGTTATTGCGAGCAAACACTTAAGAAGGAGAAATCAAATCTGAAACGTTTAATATAATAATAAATATTTTTAACTAACGACGCCAGCGCATTAATGTTAAATTAAAAATAAAATAGACACTCACCAAACGCTTGCAAACACATTCTCTTGTTTGATCGTGGCTCGTAGCCTTGTGAAATTGTCTTGTTATTCAAAAGTCGTTCACAGGTTTGACTTTTGGAAGCAATGGCAGTTTGACTTTTGTGAGAGGGAGAGGGGTATTGCTGTCTTTGTGCTCTCTTGTTCCAGGCAGGGACTTGGTCAACAATAGCATTGTGTTCAATACTACATTAATCACATTTGCCTCTCAATTTCTCAATCTAAGCTTGCAAGTAATGGTGTTATTCTTAGAAATGGATGACAAGTAGCTGTCTTGGAGGCTATGTCGAATCCCTTACATCTGTGCGTGAACGATTGCGAGTTGTTAATGCAGTGTGACTTCTCAAATGTATTATTATCACACATTTTTCAAACGCGTAGAAGACTTAATTTATAGTTTATGCTGGTGTAATTTTAACTCTTTTACATGATACTAAAGCCTAGCTCGAATAGAGTGGAATAGTATATTTCAATTTACCTATAATGGTAAAAGAAGGTAACAAATTCCGAAAAGTTTAGGAATTTTCACATAGGGTTATTATACAAAATGGTTCATGAGATTTGCATGATCAATAGGAATGGTCATTGAGATTGAAAATCAATAGAAATTGTCCCTGAGATTGAAAATCAATAGAAATTGTCCCTGAGATTGAAAATCAATAGAAATGGTTCCTGAGATTGTCCACCATCCATGATTTTGGTCATTCCGTTAAAAAGTCTTTGGGCAATTTTCAAAGCTTCATAACTCAATCGATTTTTAACCAAATTCGACCCATAATATATCAAAATAAAGATAAGAAAGTGTAGAACAAGATTATACCAGTTGGAAGCCCAGTAATTGCTGGAGATGGCCGGAAAATAGCCTGAAAAGTGACTGGTCCGCAGGAAAACTGGAAAGCTCGCCTGAAACTGGGTAAAATTGAAGCGTTCATAACTTCTTCAATACTCAACGAAATAGAGTGATTCAAAAATGAAAATCATACTTCTCTGTGAGACAAAGAGAGTGGCATCTTTCTTTACTGCTAACTCGCAGTGGTTTGGCCGGAAAACTGCTCGAAATTGGCTAACTCGAAAATGGTTAGCCATTTTCAAGCCGTTGTCCGACCAAACCACGGCGCGTTAGCCTTCGAAAAAGGTACCATTCTCTTCGTCTCGTCAATAAGTATTATTTTTGTTTTTGAATCACTCGATTTCGTTGAGTATTGAAGAAGTTATGAATGATTAAAGTTTACCCAGTTTCCGGCGAGTTTTCCAGTTTTCCCGCGGACCAGTCACCTTTCAGGCTATTTTCCGGCTATCTTCGGCAACCATTAGGCTTCAAAATGGTATAATCTTATTCTATACTTTCCTATCTTTATTTTGATATATTATGGGTTGAATTTGGTTAAAAAACGATTGAGTTACAAAACTTTGAAAATTGCCCAAATCATTTTTAACGGAAAGACCAAAATCATGGATGGTGGACAATCTCATGGACTATTTCTATTGATCATGCAAATCTCAAGCATCATTTTGTATAATAACCCCTTTCACATATAAGTCATTAACGACTTTATAGTTTAGAGAAAAACACTTCAACGTTGCTTTAGAAAAACACCTCAACGTTGCTTTAGAAAAACACTTCAACTTTATAGTCGAGAAAAACACTTCAACTTCACTTTAGAAAAACGCTTCCAACTTCGCTCTAGAAAAACAGCTTCTGGCTTCTCAATGAAGGAGGACACAAAAAGAATTTCATACACCAAAAATAAATTAGAGCATGACACACGGCAATTCTTCAAAAGTTTTTTTATTTTGTTTTTTTACCAACGATATTCTATACTAATTTATACTAAGAAAATATGAAAGAGTTTGAAACCATGACATAATGGGTTAAAGAGGAATCTCCAAGGCAGTCAACTACTTGTGATTCTTTAAAAGTTTTTATATAAAACTTAAAATTGTTTACATATTTTAATACCAAAGTTTAAGAATGAATAATGGACGCAAAATTAGAAATATTTTTACTCATCTTTTTTTTTTATTACTGTTGGATGATTTTAAATTTTGAGATCTACGTAGTGAATAGATACAAATCTTAAGATTTAAACTCATCCAATAACAATAAATATTATGATGAGTGTTACCAGCGCTCGAATATGGTGAGCAAAAATGCACCCCGCCAAATTTGGTATTCATTTATTAATAAGCTGGGAAGTTGGTAGGTGGTTCATTCATTACTTTTGGGGTTCACTCTCTTCAGTGGTTTGAAACTTCTAAGCCTAGGTGTCTAATAAGAAATAATAAAAAAGATTCTCTTAAGGTGAAATTCTTTAAGAATTTATTTGTCATCTCATAATTTAACGTTAATTTTCATGCTAACATTATAAATATTATGCTAAAAATATGAGACGACAAAGAATTCATAAAAAATCTCACTTTTAAAAAAATCTTCTTAATATTTCTCTGGACAAAAATCAGATTAGTTATTTCTTTCTAAGAAAATTTGTCAAGGTTTAATGGCTAACAAGATTTGGCTTCTTTGAATCAATTTAAATATTGCGTGACCAGTCAAATACTCCAATAGCTAGTGTTTGACCCAAATCTTATCACTTTTGGTTACCTGGAATTGTTGTGCTCCAATGAAACAACGCAACCTTTAATTTTCAGTACCAATACCACTACTGGGTTAAAATTAAACAAATACTATACACTTTCTTATACCATTTGTCACCTCACAAAGACGTTGTCAACTTGGTTGCAATGCGTCACCTATACATTCTCTTTTTCGTTCGACAACTTGAGGTGTTCTGTTGATGACCCCTTTGAAGGGTATTTTGACAGTGAAAAATTGATACACTTTTTAAAGCACCATGTAAGCATATGCAGCTCTCTAAACATAACGATAAATGCGACTCGTTTGGAAATGTTTTTATAAAAATAATACATGTATATGTTAGAAGGGTATTTTTACTACCACTTCAAATATTTCAAGATTATTTATCTTCTTCTTTCTCAAAGTCATTCTCATCCTCTATTGCAGAACAAACTTTAACCAATGAAATTACAAATACGTTGATTGAAAAAAGAAATTTGACGAGAACATGAAATCGACATCTTGAAAGTTTCACATAAGGTAAGACTTCATATATTTTTTACATTGTTTTAGTGAATTCAACAACATCGTTATGCAAATTGATTGATATCTTAATAAATAGTTGTGATTTATTTGCTTGATATATTTCAATGACATTGACATGCCTGCATTATGATGTTATATCTCGAAAAAAGTACGATTAATGATGCGTAAACATATCTGATTGGCTTTCCCCTTTTGTTTTTCCTCCCCACTACTCTTTCCATCTTGGATTGGTAAAGGCAGCACGCCCAAAATTTTTGTTACACTGGTCCTCAAGAAACTGGCATAAACACTAAAATTTCATGGTTCATGAATTTTCATTGTACTTCAGTTTTATATGTGCTGAGTTGTTTAAATGGGAGGTGTAGGTTAAGTGTGGGTGTCAGAGTATTATGAGAAGGTATGTAGCGTGTATTAAGATAAATTTTAATTAAAAAAGCATATGTGAGGTGTATTAAGTATGTGAAACGTATTCAACAATATGTGATCGAGGTGCTTCTCTAAAAAAAACACTTTTACAACCCAAAGCATATATAATTTTTCTGTCAAACGTATCATAGTTCTTGAAAAAAACACTTACACTATGTTTGGATGAGATAAATAAACTTGAAATTTTGGTAAAAGTCAGAATTTATAAATTGATGACATGCATCAATTCCCTTGTTTGGATTCATAAACATGAGAATTTAGAATTTCTGTGTGAAAAAAACTAAAAATTTAGGACCTCCATTCTTAAGTTGAAATTCTATGTAAACATGTGTTATTTCTAAATTTATGTGAGTAAGAGTTTAAAAATAACAAATTTCGTATTCAAATTTTATAGTTAAATTAACTAAACAAGAAAACTTACAAGTTCTAAAAAATAAAATTCCGTTGTTCTAATTTCTATTATCTCAAAATTCTTTAATAATCTATAATTTTCTCGTCCAATCAGAAGGAAAGAGGTCCTCTTCGGATCTCTTCCACCAAAGACACCGGATCAAGTGATCCGAGCTTTTGAAATTTCATTCAACGGCAAAAAATTATTATAGTTTTTAAGAGATCAAAACATGTGGACCGTTGAATGAAATTTCAAAAGTCCGGATTACTTGATTCGGTGACTTTTGTGAAAGAGATCCGAAGAGGATTTCTTTCCCAATCAGACCATTCCAAAACCAATTCTTAACAAACAGCAAGTCAACGTCAAGGAGCACAGTTATAACAAAATTTTAATTTAATTGGGGTGACAAATTTCTTTTGTAGGCACTGGGTAGAACAGAAAGGTCTCTTTTGCTTAGGACAACGTACTATCTACGAGATAATTTGATCGTATGAAATTTTATTTTTGAATTTTAGCTCAATTGATACTTGATATATATAAATTAAAAATTTGTGAAGATTGATCTCTAAATTATTATAATGTAGCCGCTTAGTATGAGATAATTTGATTGGAGCAAATTTGATCTTTGAATTTTAGCTCAATTGATACTTGATATATAAATTAAAAATTTGTGAGGATTGATCTCTCAACCATTATAATGTAGCCGCTTAGTACTATGTTCTAGCGATATTCTTTTTCACTTGTACCTAAGAGGTCTTAGATTCGATTCTAATTAAATACGAATTTGAAAAAATCATTATTTCACATTATAACAATTCCAAGAATTTACAATCAAAACTCTATTGGGCCACAGTTGAGCACATTTACTCATATTTCTCTGCTGTCTAACAATAATAGCGTTAAATTATTAATTTATTTCTCTCTCTGGTTGCTTCATTTGAATGGAAATTCTGTGTCTGACCAAACTGAGTCACATTGCCACGGTTGTTGACTTGGAACAAAAGAGACTGGAAATTCTGCATTACCCCCACCAAGCTCTTCACCTTGTTTCTTCTTAAAGACTTGGTCTTTATTCGTTTGCTTCCATTTGTACCGTTTTTATGCTTAATTGGCTCACAAAAACCACAGGCATAACAAAGTCAGAGCCCTTTTGTTCATCATTTTCTGGAATACTGGAGAGAGAGAGAGAGAGAGAGGGGAGGGGGAGAGAGCCCTTTTGTTCATCATTTTAGTGGTTGAAGCTTGGAGGAGGTAGAATCCAAGAGCAAGAGGGAAAAGAAGAAGAAGATGGGGATTTGTTGGGGTTCTCCAGTTAGAAACCCAACACCGGTAACTACTGGTGATATCAGTACAGGTAAAGCCCACAATTAAATTTGGATTTTTTGTTGATTTCATTAACTTTTCGACTTTTGATTTGGGTTTTTGTTTTATTTGATTTGTTGTTACTAGTTTTTGAGAATTGCCCATCATTAATTGAGCTGCAAATTATGTTTCTGAATTGGTTCATTGACCAGTAAACGCTAAGGAGACTCTCAAAATGGGATTCTTTGTGAATTCTTTCTCACCTCAAAATTCAAAATTTAACGTTAATTTCGGCGTCAATATTATAAAACATTATGCCAGAAACATGAAATATCGGAGAGTTCCATTTTTGAGAGAGTCTCCTTGGTATTTCTCATTATTAAATCATGAATATTGTGGCTATTGGATTTCTAGGAACGTTGATTTTCTTGTAACTTGCTGCATGTCAAATGGGAAATTTTTTTCCATGTGTTTTTCATTTTAAGTGTGATTTTCTGACTCTGTGCTGCTTCTTCAGTGATGAGCAACATATCTCAGACAACCAGTAATAACACATCTTCAGGGGCGAGTACTGTATCCCGGAATAGCCAGTTCTCCGCGGCAAGCGGTGACGAGGCCAGTGCACATGGGCAGATCTTGCCCACCCCAAACTTGAGGATCTTCAGTTACTTGGAGTTGAAGGCTGCAACCAGAAACTTCAGATCAGATACAGTGCTTGGGGAAGGAGGTTTTGGGATGGTCTTCAAAGGCTGGCTTGATGACAAGGCGCCGGCCAAGTCAGGAAAATCAACAGTCATTGCTGTGAAAAAATTGAGTTCCGAGAGCTTGCAAGGGTTTGAGGAATGGCAGGTAAATTAACTGCACTTGAGGAAATGATTATAATTGGTGATGTTTAATTGTTTCGTATTAGCACTTTAACTTGTTCAAGCAAATGAGATCATAAGAGTTGCAGCTCTGATTAGATATGTTAATAAAAAATGGAAGGTGAGATACTAATCCTTTACCAAAATTAAACTGTAAATAAATATTTTCGTTGTGTCAAACACTGGTATCCACTGCTCGTGTAGGAGGGCAGAGTTTCGATTGGTTAATGCAGCTGGTGCCCTGAGTCCACAACAATTTAAGGGAGATATAGAGTTCTGCAGATGATAAAACAATTCCATGATATACAATTTCTTCAAATTTGGTTTGGTGATATTGTGGATTCTAGTTTGAATTAAAAAAGGGCCAACTCGAGTGAGTTCTTTTCCCCAAATCCCTCAACTCAAGCCATAATCTCTCTCTAGCATTCCTGGCGTGCATGGCGCACACACCTAAATCCATACATTTTCGAGGATATCTGGCCTGTTTTATCAGTCTTTTGGAACCATAAAGTTTATAAGCAGTGCCTCAAGTCAATTTAGTTAGGGCGACTATCTCATCCTAATCTGGTTCTTTGCTGGTGCAGTCAGAGGTTAATTTCTTAGGGCGACTGTCTCATCCTAATCTTGTTAAGTTATTCGGATACTGTTGGGAGGATAAAGAGCTGCTGCTTGTGTACGAGTTCATGCCAAAGGGTAGCTTGGAAAACCATCTATTTGGAAGTAAGGATAAATAAGTTTCCACATTACTAGTTATACATGCAAGCATTTTCCTATGTGCAGGCAATGCTGTTTACAAATATAGCAAGTTCATTCTTCACCTTACACTTCATGTTCTCAACTTTTGCAGGGGGATCGGCTGTTCAGCCACTTCCATGGGATATACGGCTTAAAGTTGCAATAGGAGCTGCTCGAGGCCTGGAATTCTTACATACATCAGAGAAGCAAGTTATCTATAGAGATTTCAAAGCTTCAAATATACTTCTGGACGCGGTAAAATTCTATTTGACTATTGAACAGTTATCAAGAACTAAGCTAAGAAAGGCTCATACGTTTTATTTTCTCACCATATATTCAACCCTTACCCATTCCATATACTCATTATTATCCACCAAACTGTTGTGAATAGAATCATGTCTATTTAAAATATGCACGCTGTCACAGAACCAAAAAAAATAAAAACTAAAACAACGTTACTCTTAGGCTTTAGGTCAATTGATTGACTCGGGAGGTTGGATTTGGGGGTAGGTTTTAAGTGTGAATTTTAGTAAGAAAACAAGTACTCATTGAAATAAAAAATTTCAAAAGCTGTTGGTCGAAAAAAAGAAGAAAATTTTGACTTATTTTTAACTTTTGGTTGTACTGCAGTCGTATACTGCCAAGATATCCGACTTTGGCTTGGCAAAAATGGGTCCTTCAGCTAGTCAGTCGCACGTGACAACACGGGTTATGGGTACATATGGTTATGCTGCTCCTGAGTATGTTGCCACAGGTAATTCTACGTAACTTATGGAACTTGCATTAATTGGTGTTAAGGTTCAACATTTTGACGTTAGTTTGGCATAAGTATTAGGCCAATTACAAAATTCAAGTTCTTGCCATGACATTCCTCATTTCATGTTAAATTTAACAGGGCATCTGTATGTGAAGAGCGACGTGTATGGTTTTGGTGTTGTTTTGATTGAGATATTGACAGGCTTGAGGGCCCTTGATACAACTCGTCCAACTGGAAAACACAATTTAGTAGACTGGATAAAACCATTTCTTTCAGACAAAAGAAAATTGAAAAGCATTATGGACCCTCGCCTGGAGGGAAGATATCCTTCCAAAGCCGCATTTCGAATTTCTCACCTTGCACTAAATTGCATCGAATCTGAACACAGAAACAGGCCATCAATGAAAGATGTCGTGGAGCAATTGGAACGGATTGAATCTGTCAAAGAACTTACAAGGGAGCCTAGGCCTCGTTCTACTCATCCTATGGCTCATCGACAAGGACAGAAGCCTTTGCATCATCACTCTCCACTTCACCCCAGGCAAGATGGATTTCAAAGCTACCAACAGTCACCCCAGGCTCGAGTGAGGTAACTCTAGTACGACTGCTGTCAGGAAATATCGTGTCAAAAAGTTTCAATTGATTCATTTACGTATCTCCTGGGAGGTTAGATTATGTTTATTTTGTGTTAAACTGGCTACGTTACGTGAACAGTGAAACTGTAATTATTGTGTAGCTTCGGTGATTGAGCTTCAAAACTTGTTACAAGAGTCATTAGTTGTAGTTTTCTGGAAGGGAAATTTGCCCTTCCATTTTGTTGTCAAAGTTTAAAGATTCAAGGGCAAATATTTTATTGTCAGTTTACCTTCTGTTTTTTGTAATTTAACAATTCTACACTCTTAATATCAAAAGCTGAAGAAATTCTTTGAGCGTTGTTAGCTCAGCAAGGAATTAAGTTATAGGAGTGATGTTTACACTAATGCATTTTATACTAGTTGTTACCTCGGCAGGGAATTAATTTATAATGGTGATGTTTACACTAATGCATTTTATACTAGTTGTTAGTAGAATCTTATTTGAGTTATAAATTTAAAATAAACGTAACCGTTATCAGTAGTTCAGAACAACAATCTAACAGCATAACATTTTCGTACGAGCCGAGCTGCTTCGGAATGTAGAACGGGCCGACCTGACACAATTTTCGCACGAGTACAGCCCGTCTTAAAGTCGTCCACTTACAAAACTCAAGGGCATAGCAAAGTCTTAAGACCCCTTTTTTTTTTCTTCCATTGTTTCTTGGATAGCGGAGAGAGAAGACCCCTTTAGTGGTTGAAGCTCGAAGTAGATAGAATCCAAGAGGTAGAGGAAGAGGACTAAGAAAAAGACGGGGATTTGCTGGGGTTCTGCCAAACTCCAATAACTAGTGTGAGAGCTTGCAAGGGTTTGAGGAATGACAAGCCAATTAAAATAAGCATAAACGCGATGGGACAAAGTGTAATTTATCCAAATTTATTTGACACTTAAAGTAAAGACATTTCTTATTCATAATACAGAGTGTACAGCGAGCCGAGCCGACATGAATCTAGTACGAGTATAGCTCTTCTAAAATGTGTCATGCACGGAACACAAGTGAGTCACTGTCTAAATGAATTTCCCTTCTCACTTTAGAATTTAGACTAGACAGTAATGATTTTCGACTATATCTAAAACACAATCATGTTGTTAAATTTTGTATTCATCCACTAGCAGAGCCAAGGTAGGGGCCATGGATGCAATTGACCCGAACAATCTCATTTTCCCTTACTAATTATATCACTCTCGACCCTAAATATATTTTATAAAAAACAGAAAGATTCATGTACGGTTGAAATTTTCTTCTTTGTCATTAAAGTTTGCATCAAATATTGAAGTGTGACTAGGATCAAGATAGACACCTATATGTAAAATGAGCATTCGATTAATTTATTAAGGGTTCTTAGTGGAAAACATAATTTAGTAGACTGAACAAAATCATTTCTTTCAAACAAAAGAAAATTGAGAAACATTAGACAATCTTCAAATGAGATGTCAAATTTTAAACATAAAATTTAAATTTGAAGACTTATGTGGAACCTTGATTTTATTTTATTTTTTTAAATTTTGTTCTCCACCTGATATGTCAAATTTAAATTATTATTTATTTTATAATTGTGGTGAGTTTTTTTAGAACAATCACTTAGTCCTACGGTTTAGTGGTATTCCTTTCCACTTGTAAGTAAGAAGTTCTAGATACGATTCTCACCAAATGCGAATTTGAACTATATTATTGTTAGCCAATTGTAAGGCTAAAATCACTCCCTCCTCATTAGTGTGATAATATGGTTTGTTAAAAAAAAAACAAAAATTTTTTAGAACCAAAAATAATAATAAAAATACAAAAAAGCGTTTATTAATACTAAAAATAGATTTGAAGCAACCATCTTTGATGTCAATTCAAGTCATGCCACGTAAGAATTGACATTTCGGTTGAAAAACACTCAAGTTGTCTATTTTTACTATTATTGTTGATGTGGATATTTGAACTCATTCTTTAGAGATGCTTTTATGGATCCTGTGTGGTGGGAAGATGTCCTTCCAAAACCGCATTTCGAATTTCTCATCTTGCGCTAAATTGCATGGAATATGAGCACATAAACTGGCCATTAACGAAAGATGTCGTGGAGATGAGTATGTGTTTGGATCTAAATTTACACCATCGGCCCGTGCAATTAAGGCCGTTGAGTGAGTATAGCTCTCAATCGTCGAATGGAAAAGTGGAGATAATTTTTGTCATTATTAAAGGATAATATTATTGTTTTTATTATAATAATTATCTTTTAATATGAATTATCCTAGCATCTTTTTCAACCAGATAAATAGGGTGCGAATTATATCCCAAAGCAAGTGGTACAGTTTAAATTGAGTTGGGATGTGTGTGGACGTGTGGATTGGATATGCTGCAAGATGATATTAAAGATGATGGCTTTGGATGATGACGAGACAAGCTTAGAAAAGCTAGGTTTTTTGGTGGTGGTATAATGATGATCTAGGAAACCTAGGTAGGCTAGGCTTTTCTTGTTTTTTGCATGGTGATGGAAATATGAATTTCAGCTGAAGGTTTTTTTTGATGAGATTAGAAGCCTAGGTGGGCTAGGTTTCTGATGTGGTGTGGTAAAATCTAGATAGGCTGTTGCTTATCTAATTGACGAGTTTGAAAAGTCAAGGAACAAAATCAATTTGAAGGATATGCTTCAGTTCCACAAATTAGGATTGCAGTGGGACTCTACAAAATTATCTAGCCGCGCCACACAACATTTGCCTATAAATACAAGACTCGGTGCAACGGAAGGGGGAACCTCTAATTCAACACACAACTGCCCTGCGCAAACCTCTTAGACACTTTAAGATTTTTTTTATTTTCTTTTTCTGCCAACACACCTTCAGTTTGGATAAACAGTATTGTGAAGGCAACCGGCAAACACCTTCAGTTTGGATAAACAGCACTGTTGCCGTATAATCAGCCAACTGCGAAGCACCTTCAGTTTGGATAAATAGCATTGCGTCGAGGCCGATTGGTTACCTATCCAAGTCTCGGTCGAGAAGGATTTTCGAATCCTTATTAGTAGATGTCATCTCATTAGACTTCTTGGCAAAGTAAGGTGTTACCAGGTTAGTACATTCGGCACCGTGAGAGCCGAATTTGATATTGAACTTCATAGAACTAACAGCCTTGTCTTCAGGCTCGAGAACCAAAAGGTCGAGATTTGTTCATTCCTCAGCCACAATCGCAAGATCAAGAAGTCAGCAGTACACTCAACGCAACATTAACAAATTTTACTCCTCGGCCGAGCTCAGCCGATGAGTTGGCACGCTCCGCATTCAACCAAATGACGTAGTTAGCTTATTAGTTACTCGGTCTGCGCGCCACGTAGGCTTTGTAATTTTTAAGGTCAACATTTTGGCACGCCTGGTGGGACCCAGTGCTAAAACTATGAAGTTCATATGATATATCAAGATTCCAATTCGACTCCACGTAGCCGATTGTACAAGCTCCTAGAGGAATTGGAAAAACATGATGAGGAACGAAAAAGATCTTTGGAAGTGGAAAGAGTTCTTCGCGGCCATAGAGAGATGCAAAAGTCATTCGCTTACATGTTGAGAATAAAAGCTCATGTTACCTTGCAAGAGCAATGGGTAAATGAAGACAGGGCTCGATTTAATGGTTGGCTAGATGGAGAATATTTTCCTTACGTTTTCGACTACAAATCGATTCCATTTAAGGAATGGTTGGTTGAAAAGACCGGGGGGAGGGGGGCAATTTTCCGCTCCCGTCGTAATCAGACATCGGCCTAAGAAAATTGTTAATTTGGCCGAAGAACAAAGGCCACCTATTTTTTAGGTCGAGACTGAAAGTGTGGTAGGCCTAGAACAAAATGTTAAAGTTTCTGAACCAAAAATTGACTCAGAAAATAATTTGTCAGATGAGTGTTCCAATGACGAACAAGGCCAATACACAACTTCAGACCATAAAACCACATCAATTGATATGGTAATTGGAGACATGGTTTTAGATGCCGAAACTACGCCAATTGACATGGTTATTGGTGATAAAGCCGATATGGAGAAATCTTGTTCGGCTAAATTTTTCGAGTTAAAAGCTGAAATTGGCGAAATTATGCATGGGGGGCATAATAATTGTTTAACACATTCGGCAGCTGATGATCTTTCGTCAAGCCAAACATATTTGGAGATGATCTGTTATTCGGCTTTGAAAAATCTCAAAGTGAAAGTTTGATGTAAAAAGGTCTCGGTTTGGAATAAAGCATCGTTGGCCTCATCCTGATTATGATTCAGCCGTTTTCATTTTCTTTTGCTAAAAAAAAAAAAAAAAAGGAGAATCAGGTATTTTCTGAATCATTTGCCCGTGGAGGCTGAGATGTAAGAAAATAAGGGGGCAAAGTGCAGTACGAACGGTTAAGCATATATGCAGCATATATTTGTACTGCAAGTCAACATGCAATTGCATTCGTTGTTCATTACGGCCAGTTTTTTGTCTCAGCCGAGGACCTTGTCATCAGCAAGTGGTTCCACTCGGTGGCATTTGTCAGGAGAAGAATTAGGCCACTTTTCTTTTCTTTTGCTAATATATATATATATATATATATGCCTGGTGCAGTGTGCAATTTGTTTGAAATGTCAAACCAACATCATTATAGTCTTGGTGTTAAAGTCAGCCCACATTAGGCTACTTATATATATATATATATATAGGCAGGCCGCGCTACACAACATTTGCCTATAAATACAAGCCTCGGTGCAATGAAAATCGGGACCTCCAATTCAACACACAATTGCCTTGCGCAAACCTCTCAAACACTTTAAGATTTTTTTATTTTCTTTTTCTGCCAACACACCTTCAGTTTGGATAAACAGCACTGTAAAGGCAACCGGCGAACACCTTCAGTTTGGATAAACAACACTATTGTCGTAAAATCAGCCGACCGCGAAGCACCTTCAGTTTGGATATATAGCATTGCGTTGAGGCCGACTGGTTACCTATCCAAGTCTCAGTCGAGAAGGATTTTTGAATTCTTATTAGCAGAGGTTATCTCATTAGCCTTCTCGGCGAAGTGAGGTGTTACCAGGTTACTACATTCGGCACCCTGAGAGCCGAATTTGATATTGAACTTCACAGAACTAGCAGCTTTGTCTTCAGGCTCGAGAGCCAAAAGGCCGAGATTTGTTCCTTCCTCGACCGCAATCGCAAGATCAAGAAGTCAGTAGCGCACTCAACGCAACATTAACAAATTTTACTCATCGGCCGCAATCGCAAGATCAAGAAGTCAACAATGCACTTAACGCAACATCAACAAATTTTACTCCTCGGCTGACGAGTTGGCACGCCCTGCATTCAACCGAAGGACGTAGTTAGCTTATTAGTTACTCGGCCTGCACACCATGTATGCTTTGTAATTTTTAGGGTCAACAGTATGCCAATGAACTTGAACTTAGAGCATCTTCAATAAAGACGTTAAATGGAGTCTCTACAATCATATAGTCTCTAAATAGTAAATATAGGGAGAAAAGACTTCCAACCAGCTGAAATTGAAGTCCTTAAAGTATCTCAATACATATAGACTCGCAGGATACTTCAAAAAAATTCTAATAAAGTACTAAATATTCACATCGTAGGCGAAAACTAAAACAATCTCAAAATAAGAACACAAGAGATTTAACATGGTTTGGCGTAAAGCCTACGTCCACGGGTAAAACACGGCGAGGAATTTCACTAAACAAAATGAGATTACAAAAGAGTGTTTAACTCTCACAACCAAAATCCAACAAATTACAAATCTAACCCAAACGAGTAGAGGACCCAAAACAAACGGAGAAAATCCTCCCAAATTGCTCTTTAACTCACACACTCACAAATTGGCTCTCACCAAATTGCCACACAAAATAAACTCACCATAATGTCCTATTTATGGAGCATAAGATTAGGTTTACATATGAATCTTTATAGGAAGTAAACACAATCGCATGGGTAATTAACAAAATCTCTCCACCAAATAAGGAATCTAACCAAGAAGTCAAATCTAGACCCAAATAGGACACTAAAACGAATAGGTAATAGATACCTAATTTATGCACCATCCTAATTTTGAGACGCAAAAACCAACAAGTGAACATGGTTTCAGTAAGGGAAAAAGAAACATAGTGGTAGACACAGTGCACTGCAAAAACTAATGGTCAGCTTTGTTTGACTCATTAATTTTTCAAATGAATAAAATAAAATAGACTTGAATTGGTTGGCGTGCACCTTGCACGCGCTTTGGGTTAGGTTGGTTTTTTTTTCTTTTGATTTTTCTTCTTCTTTCTTTTGCCCTTATTATTAAATAAAGTTATTAGATAGCTTTTGGTTAAAATTTAAAGTTTTAAAACTTTTTTCATTAGTTTTCCTTAATAATCCTTTGTTTAAATACATAATTCATATTAACATTCTACTATAATACATTAGTGTGAGCATTACTATTGTATAGGTTGTTGTTATTGGCATTCCAGAAAGGCTTTTTAGCCAACATGGTCTCTGAAATTTGCATAACACATCAATTTGGTCCCTGAAATTGAAAATCAATAGAAATGGTCCCTTGATTGTCCACCATCCATTTTTTTGGTCATTCCATTAAAAACTCCGTTAAGTGGTCCCGGAGCTCATACCGGAAACTTAGATTTTTTGCCAGAAGTTTAGGCAATTTTCAAAACTTTGTAACTCAATTGTTTCTTAACCAAATTCGACCCATAATATATCAAAATGAAGAGAGGAAAGTGTTGAATAAGATTATACCTATTTGGAAGCCCAATGGTTGCCGGAGATGGCCGGAAAATAGCCTGAAATGTGATTGGTGTGTGGGAAAATTGGAAAACTCGCCGGAAATTGGGTAAACTTTAAACGTTCATAACTTCTTCAATACTCAATGAAATCGAGTGATTCAAAAATGAAAATCATACTTCTCAACGAGACACAAAGAATGGTACTTTTTTTTTACAGCTAACTAACCATGGTTTGGTCGGAAAATAGCCTGAAAGGTGACTGGTCTGCTGGAAAACAGGAAAACTAGGCAAATTTGAAACGATCATAACTTCTTCAATACTAAACGAAATTAAGTGATTTAAAAATAAAAATCATACTTCTCGATGAGACAAAGAGAATGGTACCTTTATTGATGGCTAACTCGCTGTGGTTTGACTGAAAAATGGTTTGAAATTGGTTGTCTTGGTCTCATCGAGTTAGCCACTTTCGAGCAATTTTCCGGCCAAACCATGGCCAATTAGCCATTGAAAATGGTACCATTCTCTTTTTCTCATTGAGAAGTATGATTTTCATTTTTGAATCAAGTATGATTTTCATTTTTGAATCACTTGATTTTGTTGAGTATTGAAGAAGTTATGAACGTTTAAATTTTACCTAGTTTCCAGCGAGTTTTCTAGTTTTTCCGCGGACCAGTCACCTTTTAGGCTCTTTTTTTGGCCACATCGGCAACCATCGGGCTTCCAAATAGGTATAATCTTGTTCAAAACTTTCCTATCTTCATTTTGATATATTGTGGGTCGAATTTGGTTAAGTAACGATTAAGTTACGAAGCTTTGAAAATTACCCAAACTTCCAACCAAAAATCTTAGTTTCTGGTATAAGCTTCGGAACCACTTAACGAATTTTTTAACAGAAGGACCAAAATAATGGATGGTGGACAATTTCAGAGACCATTTCTATTGATTTTCAATATCAGGGACCAAAGTGTTGTATTATGCAAATCTGAGGGACTATTTTGGCTAAAAAGTCTTCCAGAACTTTATTGGGAACTTTTTATAAATATATATATATATATATATAACAAGCTACAATTGTCCACAATGCTTCTTCATATTCTGAAAGCTACAATAATTTTCTCTAATCAATACTGAAAAAAGTCCATTGAAATTGAATGAATCCTTAAAGCATACATGAATTTGAAAACCCTAATTTCATTATAGACAATGACACACCCCTATCCGGAATGTCTATCTAGACTTCGAATCGAGCTGTGATGGCCGACACCAGGAGGGTTACGAAACCATAAAGTGTAGTCATGAGGAAAATGTGAATAAATTTAGACCTAAAAGTGCCTAAATATAAGAGTGTGCTTGTGAGCAGGAATTATACCATCGAAGGTAACCACCTATACCAAGATTTGCCAAGAATCCTCATCGATATGAAAGCTCAGCTACTAAAACCTGGAGGGGCGAAAAACATGGGTGAGTAGGCCTAAAAACAAAGCTTTATAAATACCTTTTCAAAAACATAATAACCTCTCGCCATAAATAAGTATAGTTTCCAAAATATACGTAATACGTATAGTAAAAAAATATTTACCGTAGCCTGCAAAATCTCAAGAATTCAATACGACACAATATTTCGTAAGTAAGCACATGACGTTCGTAATCACATAATCTTGCATAAGCAAACGTATCATATCGAGTGCTCATCGACATATGCTGACACATGAGTTCATGTAAAGATATCATGACATGAATAGGACTGAGTGTAACAATGATATACGCTATAGTAGTACAATCATGTGAAGATTGAATCTATGCGCAGCACATACGAGTCCTAATTGCCTATAGCAATCTAGGTCAGAACTGACACCTACAATGGATCCAAGGTGAGCGTACGGTGTGATGTGCACATACACGTGAAAGACTGGCCCTGGCCCGAGCGAGCATTAACATCGGTGCAGCAAACGATGAGCATATAACATAATTATAGTCATGCCACATTGATTCGATAATTCTAGTAAACATAATATTTGATTCGATAATTCTAGTCAACATAATATTATCCACGTCCATAAATATAATTAAGGCATCAATAATACACATACCTGTGCATCCCGTAGTATGTAGCATAACGTTATAATTTCTATCAATGCGCTAAATCTTAATAACGTCACGCTAATCTATGTGTATTTTGGAAAACTCTTTATGAGATGTATAAATGGAAACTAACAATTATATATACTATATAAAAGAAAAGACTCATTCACAGATACTGGCGAGGACATAGCCGTTTGAACTAGGAAAGTCGAAGTCTCCGATAGTAATTGCACATAAGCATAATATTGGGACCTGTTAGTAAAACTTGATTAAAACATTTAAATTTAGGAAAACAAAGTGCGGATTTGGAATCAAAGCGTCGAAATACGCTAATAAGGGTCTCGGGCAAAATTTGTAAAAAGTCAACGATCAACCCTAAAAAAGTCAACTAAGATGCCTCAGTGGTCAACTATGTTAAAACTTTATGATTTCACTAAATGGATACCAAAAAGGGACTTGGGACGTCGAAATTAGCCTATGAGGGTTTCTGAGAAAATTTCGAAAAAGTCAACTCAAGGAATATTCCAAACCCAATTCAGAAATAGGTCGGGCCAGATCCGCGGATCTGGGCTTCCTCTTTTTTTTTTTTTTTTTTTTTTCCTTCTTTTTCTCCAACCGGTTACCGCTGCAACCGCTGGGATAAATCCTAGTTCCGACCACTCCAAATCTTCATTAAACCTAGCCTTCCAATATATCAAATCGAAGCACATAGGACAAGGAATCAGAATATACCTTTGGTTTCCTAGGTCGTGGCTGGAGTTGGCCGGAAAACGGCTCGAAAACTGCTGGAAATCTGGGAAGTTCTACTCTTGAGGTATTTCTGTGTTCCTAGCTTCCCCAAGACGACATTTAGGTTAAGTAGGATTCGATCAAGCTATAAGAAAGGTTTGAGGAGTCTCGAAGCATACCTTGGTCGTGGATGGAAGAAACTCGCCGAAAAAATCAATTGATACAAACTCCTTCTCGGTTTGTACACACCCAGACAGCTCAGTTCTCAAATGGAGTTTGGTAACTGGTACTATGGTGGTGGTTCAGTGTCAGAGGGATCGCCGAAGTGACGAGGTGGTGTGGCGATGCTTGTCGTTCCGGCTAGGATCGTGTGGTGTGGTCTTTACACCTTCAGAAAGAAAGAAAGATGAGAAGGAGCTGAGAGAGAGAGTGAGTGAGTGAAATGAGGGAAGGATAGATGAGGTGGCAGCAAATAAGTGGAGAGTGAGGTGAAGGATATTTCAAAAAAATGAGAGAGATGTCTGGGAAAGTGGGGAGGAAAGGACACCGGGGTATGGGGAGAGAATGTGATGTGGGCCCCACTGGCTCACAAAGCAATGTCACCAAAAAACAAAAAAGGAAAATATCCATGCGATGTGAAAATTACCAAAATACCCTTCACGTTCGTAGTTCTGTAAAATTTTAACCGTTACTCCAAATTCGCTTTCGCTTGCACCTACGTGTTTGTACTGTCGAGTACTTTAAGAATACGATAAAAATAGTAGCTCGTACACATCATGAAAAGACAGTCAACGAAAGTCAACAATCTCACCTCTAGGGACATTTTCATCAAATCACTTTTAAAATTTATAAAATCGTAAAATTAGGGACGGGTTGTCACAGACAAGGTTACAAATTAAACTATCATACAAAGAAGAGGACCAAGGAACAAATTCAATGGGGTGTGCAAATCACTTCTAGAAAATAATAGTTCTCTAGTAGGAAATTGTGGAAGATAATACTTCTCTAGTAGGATATTGTGGTATTAAGAACTTTTCTCTATTCCAAGGTCAACTTAAAAAATAAAATAAAATAAAGTAAAAAATAAATAAAAAAACAAACAAATGAACACTCTACAAAATGATCCAATGAATTTTTTTTTGCCAAAATTATCACCCTATTGTTATAAAATTATGATCGTCACTGTCAATACCTATAGTCTTATTGCCAAATAGTACTTTTGCTTCACCTCTAGCGTCAGCTAAAATGGACTGGGATCCTAGCCTGTGGAGCTAGCTGACCACAACATCTCATCCTTCCATTTTTGATCCTGTGGCTAGGAATAATGAAAAATTCACACGCAAAACAAGGCAAGATGAAAACAGAAGGATGGGATGTTGTGATCAGCTGGCTCCGCAAGCTGGGATCTGAAGGTGATCCCAGTCCAGCTAAAATAACTTTTTTTTTTTTTTTTTTTGAAACCAAGAACCATATCATAAAAAGGCCTATAGAGAGGCAAACATAATAACAATACTAAGCAGTGTCAAGGGAAACCACAACGACCCCTCCACCAAGTAGAGGCGTCATCCTCATCACCACCATAACCCATTAATGAGGGCACGGTAATCCATCATTGTTCAATACATAGACCAACGAAGATGGGGGCCTAACGACCCAAACGACATAACTCATCTCCGAAAAACCAATCGATGCAATCTTGTGAGCCACGCCATTAGCAGACCGTGGCACCCAAGACCATTGGCAATCAATGAATTCCCCCCCCCCCCCCCCAACTGTTTAACCCGAGCCAGCACCGGGTATGCCTCCCAACTACCCATAGACAGCGAGCTAGAAAGACATTTAATCGCATCCAAGGAGTCCGATTCCAGAATTACATACCTTACACCCAACTCTGCACCTAGCCTGCACCCGTGCAACAACGCATAAGCCTCCGCTGCTGCAGCAGAAGGAGCAGCAATAGGATGCTGCGCAGCAGCCACGAACTTACTCTCCAAGTCCCTCACAATCAATCCAACAAAACCCATCTTTGATGCCTTGGACCAGCTAGCATCCACATTAATCTTCACAAAAGGGTAGGCCAGAGCACACCATCTCGTAACCTGAAAGTTCCTCCTACCGTCGCCCCCTCCTCTATCCCCAGCCTTTGCCTTTGCACCAAAAAACGAGCTCACCGCCGCAGAGACAGCAGCCAGGACTTTTAACGGGTTAATGGGCACCCCTTTGAAAACAAAATCACAGCGAGCCTTCCATATGCACCAACAGGTAAAAACAATATAAGATTGTCTCCACATTATATCTCCAGAGTTGCATAAATTCGGAGAGAAAACCCCCTGAATCCAGTCCGACCAAGAAGGGAGAGAAAGACGATCCATTTTATAACCCAATGCCCCTCCAAACCAAATTGGCTCAACCCAAGAGCAGGAAAGGAAAATGTGCTCAATGGTTTCATCATGGCAGCAGCAAATAGGACAAGTAGAGGTTTGAGAGGACCTTCGTCGGAACAGTGTATCCCGAGTAGGAAGACAATTGTGAACAGTAAGCCACAAGAAATGCCGCAACTTGGGGGGCACCTCCAGCTTCCAAATCCCCTTCCAAAACGCTTTGGGAACCCCACGAACAGAAGGCCGACGCAAATCCCTTCTCGCCAGCGATCTTTCTTGCAACCATCTGTATCCCGACTTGACCGAATAAGAACCGTTCTTACTCATATCCCATATAAGCCTATCTTTACGACTTAACTCTCCAAGAGGCGTCTCCTCAATAGCCTGCATAGCCTCCCCCGATATGAAAGGCTGTAAAAAGCTAATATTCCACCGCCCCGACTCCGGACAGATAAGTGCACTGACCCTTAAACTGGGAGTAACCGCAACCTGGCCAACTGGCATCGGGTGTCCAAGGGGCAAGGATGGAAGCCACCTATCCTGCCACACCCGCACCTCTTGACCACCCAAAATCTGCCAATGGGAGCCCTCCCTAATCAAGTCCCTGCCACAGATGAGGCTGCTCCACGCCCAAGAGGCCCGCCCACCCTTCTTCGCATCCCAGATCGAGCTATGTGGAAAATACCGAGCCTTAATCACCTTAGCCCACAACGAATCCGGATCCGTGATTAAACGCCAGCACTGTTTAGCAAGCAGAGCATCATTAAATTCCTGAAAATTTCTGAAGCCTAAACCACCCATGTCTTTTGGCAAACCCAAAACCTCATTTGAAACCCAATGAATCTTGTGGGCTCCCTCCTTGCATCCCCACCAAAACCCAGCCACCAACGCATCCAATTCCTTACAAACAGCGGCTGGGAATTTGAAAATGCACATTGGGTATGCCGGGATAGCTTGGATAACAGCCTTAATTAAAACCTCTTTACCGGCACGGGAAAGAGTATTTTGTTTCCACCCTTGTAGCTTTTCCATAACTCTTCCTTTCACATAAGCAAGACCACGCTTTTTCGACCGACCCCATATGGTAGGGACCCCCAAATATGTTCCCGGATTGATTGCTACCTTCATACCAAGGGCGTTCCCCATCTGATCAGCATTTACCTTCGAAACATTAGCCCCAAAAAATACACTGGATTTCTCAAAATTTACCTTTTGCCCCGACGCCACACAAAAATTGTCCAGCAGATTTCTCAAATTCTGGCAGTTTTTCATATCAGCCCGCAAAAACAGTAGGGTATCATCCGCAAAGAAGAGGTGAGAAATCACGGGTCCTGATCCACCAATCTTAACACCCTCCAACCTACCTTGGTCCACCGCACCCTGAATCAGTTTGGATAGAACTTCCCCCACCAAAATAAATAAATAAGGAGAAAGAGGATCCCCCTGACGGAGACCCCGCGAGGGAGCAAAAGACTTTCCAGCCTGCCCATTTAGGAGAACAGCGAACTTCACAGACGAAACACAACCACTAATTAACGATCTCCAGCTACTGCAAAAACCCATTCTTTCCATTACCGCATCCAAAAAATCCCATTCAACCCTATCATACGCCTTCTGCATATCAAGTTTAATCCCCATTTCAAATCTATTCCGAGCTTTCCTTCCTTTCAGATAATGAAAACATCTCATGGGCTATGCCAATACAATCCTGAATTTGTCTACCCGCCACAAAAGCATTCTGAGAAGGAGAGATGATTTTAGGTAATAATACCTTCAACCGGTTAGCAAGAATCTTTGACAGAATTTTGTACGAGTAGTTGCACAGGCTAATCGGCCTGAATTGCGACACAACTTCCGGATTCGGGACTTTGGGAATCAGCACCACATGAGTCTGATTTATCAAACTCGAACCCGAAGCATTCTGAATCAAATCTCTAACCAAAGCAGAAACACCCTCCCTCACAATCTCCCAGTATGTCTGATAAAAGATCCCCTGAAAACCATCGGGGCCAAGAGCCTTAAGCCCTCCCATATTCCCAGCCGCCGCCTTTATCTCCTCCTCCGTGACTGGTGCAATTAGCGCCTCATTCATTTCTGGCGAAACCGAGGGATTAATGCAATCTAGCAGCGACCCCCAGTTACGATCCCCTGCCGAGCTAAAAACTGATGTGAAGTGATTATCCACCAATTGGCGCACCTGAGACGGACTCTCCACCCAGTTCCCATTCTCATCCCTAAGCTTCACTATCTTATTTCTCCTCCGCCTCTGAAGGGTTGAAGAATGAAAAAACTGAGTGTTAGCATCCCCCTCCCTCAACCATTTTACCCTCGATCGCTGGCACCAATAACTCTCCTCTTGAAGTCTTAACTCATCAATCCGCCTATATATCTCCCTTATCTCATCATAGTTTGGACCCCAGTCCCGCTGGAGCAAATCTAACTGGGAAAGAAGATCATGGATCCTGCTACCTCACCCCATAAACTTAGTGCGATTCCACCTGCTTAAACGATAACGGTAATCGTTTAGAGATCTCACCCACCTATTCACAGGGCTGCCATTATGCCGCCGATCCCAGCACTTTGCCACCAAATTCTTACACTCTTCCTCCGAGACCCAATACGCCTCAAACCTGAACATCTTCCTACCTTTCTGCCCTTCAATATTAGAAATAAGAATAACTGGGCAGTGGTCCGATGCTAAAACCGTTTCATGCATAACTTGGGAGTTCGGCCAGAGTTGCTGCCACTTCTCATTCGCCATGACCCTGTCTAACCTCTCCTCCACCCAATCCCCTTTTCTCATCCCTCTCCACGTAAAGGCCGGCCCATTGAAACCCAAGTCCATCAACTGAGAGGAAGACAGAAACTCTTCTAAGAACCTTGGCCTGTTGTACAAAACCTCAACTCCACCAGACTTCTCATGATCCCACAGGAATTCGTTGAAGTCCCCGCCACAAATCCAAAGAATGTCCGTGGGGGTAAAGTGGTTAACCATCCATTCCCAAAACAGATGTTTCTCAACTCTATACGGCGTTCCGTACACACCCGTAATCCGACTCCAATGCGTTTGCCCTTTAATTCTCATCACATCATCAATAATATGCTTGGACGAAAAGATAATATTAACCTCCAGATTGCCCTCCCACCACAAGCTCAATCCTCCAGCGCTTCCAACTGGCGAAACATCAAAGCCATGAACATAACCCAATCTCCTCCTCACCCCTAGAATTCTATGATCTTTCATCTTAGTCTCCGATAAAAAGATCATAGAGGGTCTCTTTTTGCGAATAAGCCCATGGAGAGCCCTGACTGTCGTGTTCGACCCTAGCCCACGACAGTTCCAGAAGATATAACTCATGGCTGGCCTGCGGCTGTTGAAGGCCAGCCGCCACCGCCCCGAGCCCCCTTGCCCGCCTTCCGTGTTGCCATCCTACCTTTATCAAAGTCCGACCCCCCTTCCATTACATCCTGTCTTCCAGTATTCTCACTTATTTCTTCCTTATTTTCCTCCGCCGTACGGTTCGCGCTTTCCATCGTTAGCCCTCCATCCTTGTTGTTTAACCTCATTCCTATCTCTGCCGCCCTACCTTGGCAGTTCTCCTCCGTAACCGGGCCCTTGAGTTTTTTCTGTGGAGCTTGAGTTAGCACCAAATCCTGTGCTTCCCCACTTCTTTTGCTGCCCCAGAGTGAGTTATCACCCTGGGCGGACAAAATATCATTGCCCCTCTGGACATCGCCCGATTGTCCTTCGCCCACTGTTTTGATGCTTTCCATTTCAGAGCAAGAAGACGAATCCTCTCCCTCCATCCGCATTCTTCTACGCCATTTTTTATTACCTGTGCCACGACTCTTAGATGCTCCCCCAATCTCAATGGTTTGATTACGCTCCATTCTTTGTAAGTTTGACATCCGTAATCTACCTTGATTTTGTGCAGACGTGAAGCCCGATCCGCGCACCGCCCCGGCCTGCCGGCGTTCCCCCCTGCCCACACACTCCACTCTCGTTGGTATCACCACCTCTCTTATCGGCGGCGCCTTAATCCACTCTCCATACGCTACCTCCCATTCTCCAGACATCTCAGCGGAGCATTCTGTATTGATATGCCCAATCCGTCCACACTTGTAGCAGAAATCTTGAAGCCGTTCATACCGAAATTCCACCTAGGTTTCCTTATTTGACTCCCTTCGAATCCAGCATCCCTTAAATAATGGCTTCTCCGTATCAACTAAGATTCTTACTCGTACAAATCCACGAGCGTGTCCGGTATCCTCCATGGCTATAAATTGCCCAGCCTCTTTGATTACACGCTGAACGTTCTCAACAGAGGCTAAGCCCAGCGGAATTCCCCTTATTTGAGTCCAAAATGGAACAACATTCAACTCCAACTCCTCTAAGGCGAGCTCCGGAGGCCATTTCACGACCGAGAACACCTTTTTCATCACTGCCCAGGGGACCTGCTCAATGATCTTTGAAGCCACATTTTCATCTTTGACCGAAATAATAAAGACATTCTCCCTTACCCATTTTATTTCCACCTCACCCAATTCTTTCCAAGCCGCTCTAAGAATATTCCTGACTCCCCATTTGTTCACTGGTTTCTGCGTAAAGACTTTCCCAACCAATTTAACTCCCTGCTCCATAGTTGATAACTCCAGTGTTTGGTTCAGTTGAACCACCAGTTCATCCACCCCACTAGTCGCCATCACCCTGTAACACCGCTGCCCCACTCGCCCAGCCTGAGACGTAGAGAAACCTTTACTTTCTGTAAACAACCTCAGACCACACTTATAAGCCACCCAGTATACCAGCTGATTTCTTTCTTTCACTCGGCCAATTAGTCAGCACATCGTTAGTATCCTCATAAATGCACCCAATCGACCAAACTTAATGCTGGTACACCACTCCTCCCCATCGCTGAAGCCCCCACCCCCCAAACAAAGTGGATCGGAGTTATCACCCCCGCTATAATCAAAAGTCTCAAAAGATCGATGACATCGAAAGTCTCAAAAGCATTGTATAACCTTTCTACCGAACCTACTCTTCCCTCGGCCTCATTCTTCTCTCCGAGGCTTAGCCCTCATCCATACGCCTGAGAACCCAGCACTCTTTTTAGACCCCAAAACCAAAAACCACCCACGCACACACATCCTCAAATGGACCACCCAGAACATTCCTCTCTCGGATCACCCCAGCAATCCCCACCACCCTCGATACGGAAGTTGTCAAAATATGAAACCCCACCCCTTTCCACCTACAGACCCAGCCCCCGCAACCCAGACTGACAGACTTTATAATCCCCAACCCAATCACAGCGCCCACCCCAACACCCCCCTGAAGAGAGAGTCACCCTAAATTGATAAACCCCAACCCACCCCAGTCCCCCTCTAAGAGAAAGTCACCCTGAAATTGAGAAGCCCCACCCCCTTACCTTCACCTTAAACCCTTACAGCTCCCCCCTACTACCTGCCAATATGATAGAAGCCCACCGCCACGTATAAGCACCACCACAGCTAAAGCCCCAAAACGCACAGATTCCACAGATCCAAATTGACAGAAGCAAACCCCCCCAATCAGATCAACGCATCATCCCCTGCAGCCCTCGTGGGGTAGATCGACCTAGGTTGAAAAGCCCCAATCCCGATCCGTCACCCTAGGCCCTCTCTTCACCAACCTTTCTGCTTCCAGAGACTCAGTTGCCCACCACCCAGTAGATCAAAGCCCAAGAGCTTGACCTGAAAAACACAAAAACAGATCGAACACTAACCTGTAACCACACGCACAGAGGCGAAACTCACGAAGGAGCAAGCACTCTCACACCAGGAGAGAAAAATCCCCCAATACGTGTTTTCGTCCAGCTAAAATAACTTGCACAAGGTTTTTCTAGTCTACTTCATTCTCTCGTGGTTCACTAATTCACAAATTCTTGTCTGCAAGGTAAAATTCCAATGCACTAGATTTTAAATTTACACACACACACACACACACACACACACACACACACACTAATTAATGAAACCCTATTTGTCAACCAAAAGAGGGTGAAAAGACAACTTAGTCTTCTATCACACAAAAAAAAAATGATGGGCAATAATGTAATTTCACAGGTCTAAATTTTATTGTTTTCTATTGAAGCCTCACCTACAGGTGATGTTAAAATATCTCTAATATTTAAAAAAAAAAACAACAAAAACCTCCCACTTCCCCCACGTTATCTCTCTCTCTCTCCCTCTCTCCCCTTCTCATTTTCTAAAAAAATGTGTTCATACACACAAATTGTGTAGGCAAATACTAGTATATATAGAGAAAATGCTAATTAGGTGAATCACTTGAAATACCAAAATTTGGCCTCTTTTAACTAAATTGTCAGCATCAAGAATTTCAGTATGTGGTCCAGTGTCTTAGTGCATAGGGTGTTGGAACTACCTAGGTGTCTTGGGTTTGAAACTCCCTCATCCCTTAATTATTGTAATAGTTTTGAATTCTCCCTCTTTTCCTGATAATAATATTTTTTTTTTTTAAAAGTAACTAGAATTTCAAAATATTACAATTAATTAGTTAGGAGTCTTCATCCTTACACCCCGATGTTTCATGTTCTAATCATCATTCTCATAAATTAATGTAGATATCCTATGGTTGGTTTAAAAAAAAAAAAAAAAAGAGAGATTAAAATAACAAATCTAATGTTAAACATAGACGAAATAATGGATATAAATATGAAAATCTAATGTTGAGAATGGTTACTTTTTTACGAACTAGCTATTTACAAAAATTAAGAGGTAATTGTTTAAATTAAAAATTTATAGTAACTTTTTATTGGAAAAAATAAAAAATTATAGGAACTTCCTAAAGGGTAAATCCGTGAAACAACAAAAAGAAAAAGGGTAAATTACATTTTACCCCTTCAGGTTTCAGTGTAATTATAATCTCATACAATATCTTTAAAACATTTCAATCTCGTACATTTAGTATTATTATTTTTTTAATTTCATACAACCGTTAAAAAAAATCTGTTAAGTTAACCATTAAGTGATGACGTGGCAAATATAGTCCCTATTTGTGCTGACGTGGCTGCCACATTTATGCCAAGTGGCTAAACACTTAATAAAAAATTAAATTAATTAAAACAAAAAAACAAAAACCCCAAAATCCCCTTCGTCTTCCCCACCCGAGCCCAAAAAGAATTGCATAAATCCCTTTCGTCTTCCCCATCAATCCAAAAACTTTAACTCGAGCCCACCCCTTTCTCCCTGCCAACTGGATTAACCCTCTTGGCCGGTTGTTCCTCCGCTTGAGGATCGTTCTGCTCGGGTAGGGGAATTTGGAATTTTGGGTTAGATGGAGGTGTAGAATTAATGAGGGAAGGGGTGGTGATGGGGGGATGGGAGATGCAAGATGGGAGAACGAGGCGAGGTTGAGTGAGAATGGAATTTTGGGTTTTTTATTTTTTATTTTACTTTTTTTAATTAATTATTTTAATTTTTTATTAAGTGTTTAGCCATGTGGTAAAAATGTGACAACACGGACCTCATATTTACCACGTTATTAACGGTTAACTTAACAGATCTTTTAACGGTAGTATGAAATTATAAAATAAAAAAAAATATTATGAGGTTGTAATTGTAAAGTGAAAACATGTCGTCGTATTGAATTGGAATTCAGAAAAGAAGCGACACTGTTTCTCCGTACATTGTCTATCCGTACATCGGCAATGGAAGTTCTTCCGACAACGTCGGCGAGCTTCGTTTCTCTGCTTATCCTCTGCATCTCATTGGTAACCAATTCACCATCTCTGTGATTTTCTAGGGTTTCTTTTTCAATGGCGGATCGATTTCCATAGCTTAGAAGTTAGATCCCTCGTATGAAAATAATCCTCCAATTATTCATCTAAATGTATTTGGCCAAAGCGATAGCTCAGATTCTCTGCATTCTCTGATAGATTGATTAATGCTAATCTTAGTGATTAATGTTATACCGTTCAATCATTCACTTATTTGATCAGTATCTGGTTATGCATCAGTAAATTTCAGATTCTGTATTAAATTCTAGTTTTGATGAATCAATTCGTTCAGGTTGCTTTGCACTGTGTCCTAGTTGGAGCAGATGTATCTGATGCTACAGTACGGTATGACCCGCTTTGTTCTTGGTTTTCGGAATTGATTCGTTTGGTTTATTCCAATTTGTTACTCTTATTGTTTTGATTATTGTTGCTGATTTTTTTTTTTTTCAGGCAAAGAGATATCACTAAATACCGATCGCTCTGTGATTGCGAACAATGTGAAGACAGCAAGGTTTGTATCCCGTCTTTCCACATATGCTAAAAATTTAGTAACTGTGCATTTGTGGTGATGCTAGTTTACTTGTACCAGGATGTAGGATTTCACCAAAAAAAGTTCCAGCCTGTAGGAAACAGGCATGTTTAGTCGTTTGTGATTTGATATCGCTTTTATTTTTTTTCAGAGTTGTTTTCGTTTCACTTTCATGGCCTTGCATCCAATTGTACTTTTGTTTTTGTTTATTTGTTAAGAGGGTTCTTAGTTCGGAAACATTAGAGGCCATTTAGGAAAGAACAATGAAGTGGAACCTTAGTAGCAATTATAGTGTATGCATTTGATCTCAGAGTTAGTTATATAGATGATTAATATTTAGTTTATGGGAAAAGTTAGCCTTTGTCATTTTCTTGATGATATAGAAAAATACATTACACTGAAGGGTATAAAGAATTGTATTTGATCTACAATCATTTAAGTTCCCTCACTGGTAGAGGTGGCATGTAAATGGGTTACCGTTAAGACCCATTTAATTTGATTTCACCATAATATGGTGGTGAGACTGGTAGTGGTGACGATGGTGTAGTACCTTATTCTGGTATAATCAAACTAAATGGGTTTACCCTTTAATAACCCAATGGTTTGATTTGCCAGAGATTGATCGCTGAAGTGATATGCATCTCCACTGACTGTCTGACACCCACAAATCCTGCATTCATATGTTTCATCTTTATCTTCAATTGAAGCGGTCATATTGCGAAATCTTAAATATATGCTGATTGAGCAGGGAGAGGGTGCATTGGTGATCGGAGCCAGTACTCTTCCAGATGAAAAGGTAATTGATGATGGTACTTTTTATTTATGTTTGTAGATACCATTGGTGCTTATGTCTTTTATCCTATTCCGAACAGAATATTGACATAATTGCGACATACAGCAACAATCTTGGAGCTGTGCAAAGTAGTAGGGTTAAAATGGGGGACCTATCCGCTTCTTGGGTCTTGGAAAATCCTGTTGATGGGAGGCAGGAACATCCAAAGAGATTTGAGGTATTGGATATTCAGTTTCTTATCATAGCTGAAGGAAATGAAGGTCACATAGATTGAAATTTCACAACTTCTACATCTCTATTTGTCATAGTCTCTTAGTTCAACTGGATTGGAGTTGTATTTTCTAGATAGAAACTTGGATCGGAAATTAACTTAGTTAATTCTTCTTTCCAGATGGCGAAGGATTCATCTCAATCTGGAATGACATTTGAAGAAAAGACTCAGCATCCTACAGATGATCATCAATCTGGTGAAGGTGAACTTCCATATTCTCGTCTATCATCAATGAGCCCAGTGAAGCTGAAGCGTCGGGTGAATTGTCAAATGCTACTTGTTTTACTTCACTATGTTCATTTTGTTCAGTTGGGTTTGTAGTCTAAAGGTTTTCCTGGCCCGTTAGGTAATGCGGCAAGGAAGGAGGAATCTTCGGACTGCAGAGTTGATAGGAAAGGATGCAGAAGCTAATAACCAGATGGCTGCAGTAGCAATTGAACGATCAAAAGACTTTGATCCCCTTGTCAAGGGAAAGTACAGCATATGGAGGAGTGATTATGAAAGCCCAAATTCTGATTCAACCTTGAAACTTATGCTGGACCAGATCATAATGGCCAAAGCTTACGCAAGCATTGCCAAGTCGAAAAATGAAACTGATCTTTTTAATTCTCTCATGAAACACTATAAACTTAGTCAGCATGCTATTGGAGAAGCAAGTTCAGACGCTGAGCTTCATTTAAGGTTTTTCTATTCTTTATCTGCTTGCAAGCTTATCGATTTTATGCAGAGTTTTTATTTTGTTTAATTTTTCTTTTACCAGTGCACTTAACCGAGCCAAAGCAATGGGCCGTGTTCTCTCTGCAGCGAAAGACAAATTATATGACTGCCTCACTGTTGAAAGGAAGCTGAGAGTCATGCTTCAGTCAACTGAAGAGAATGTAAATGCTTTGAAGAAAAAGAGTGCATTCTTGATTCAGCTTGCTGCGAAAACAGTCCCTAAACCGTTACATTGCCTTCCTCTACAACTTGCATCTGACTATTTCTTGTTGGGTTATCATAATAGAGGGGATGTGAACAAAGAAAAGCTTGAGGATCCTTCTCTCTTCCACTATGCCATCTTTTCTGATAATGTTATAGCGACATCAGTGGTTGTTAATTCTACCGTGCTGCATGCGAAGGAACCCAACAAACATGTTTTCCATGTAGTCACCGATAAACTAAATTATGCTGCTATGAGAATGTGGTTTATTGTCAACCCTCCTGGGGGAGCAACAGTCCAGGTTGAAAACATTGATGATTTCAAGTGGCTGAATTCTTCTTCGTGTTCTGTTCTCCGTCAACTTGAATCTGCCAGACTTCAAGAATATTATTTCAAGGCAAATCATCCTTCTTCCCTCTCTAAGGGTTCTGACTCTCTCAAATATCGGAATCCAAAATATTTGTCCCTGCTGAATCATCTAAGATTCTACCTTCCTGATGTTTACTCGAAGCTGGACAAGATCCTGTTTCTGGATGATGATATTGTAGTTCAGAAGGATTTGACGGCTCTTTGGTCTGTTGATCTTCAAGGGAATGTAAATGGTGCAGTGGAGACCTGTAAAGAGAGCTTCCATCGGTATGATAAATATCTCAACTTCTCAAATCCATTAATCTCTGAAAACTTTGATTCCAATGCTTGTGGCTGGGCATTCGGCATGAATATCTTTGACTTGAAGGAGTGGAGGAAGCGAAACATCACTGGTATATATCATCGTTGGCAAGACATGGTAAAGTTTCATCACCTTTTCGGTTCTTCCCATTATTTCCCATTTTGTATTCTCAAGTTCTTAAGCTATTCCCAATTAAGAAACCGTAACTGATGGAAGAACTGTTCTGCAGAACGAAGATAGAACACTTTGGAAACTTGGAACATTGCCACCAGGACTTATAACTTTTTACAACCTGACCTATCCGCTGGATCGGGGTTGGCATGCGTTGGGACTCGGCTATGACCCGGCCCTCAACAAAACGGCGATAGAGAATGCAGCTGTGATCCATTACAATGGAAACTACAAGCCATGGTTGGATCTGGCTATTTCAAAGTACAAGGCGTACTGGTCAAAATATGTAATGTCTGATAACCCTTATCTTCGATTTTGTAAAATCAGTGAATAAAAACCTACCCCCCCTCCCCTTACCACACACACACACACTCGGCTCTCGTAATATCCGTCGGAAGAAGAAATGGAAATTCAAAATTCTTTATTTCTTTCAAAGACGACGTCATTTTAGTCTAGGAAGAGAACAAAAATGTTTCTGCAAACTGGAAAGCCTATTTATTTTTTTGGAGTTCCAATAACAGCTTTCAAAAGCTAATTCAAAGTTGCGAGTATGAAAAATTTCCGAAACTTTCTCCTCTGTTGTTTGATAACGTAAATAGTCATTTTGCACATTTTTTTTTGTTGTTGATACAAATGAGATTGGGTGCAAGCACATGAAACGTTATTGAGAAATTTTTTTAGTTTGATTGTCACAACCTCATATGCTGGTACTAATTCATCAATATTATAAAAGTCTATGAAATATCAATCATATTGTACCACCATGTGTCGACGACTATCACACCCGAGATTTTCACTGCATTGAAGAACCAACAAAAAGGACTGAATAAGAGTGGAGGACAACACGCACATACATACATTATGTGTGCATGTTGGAAATGCGCTTCCCCATGATACCAAACCTTTCCAATTGCAATGTGAGGCTCAAAGAGCTATCATCTAATGGAAAATGGCAAGAACTACTCTGCTACCACCATGAAGTCCAGAAATCTGGACTTAAACTGACAGACCCTTCAGCCTTCCCTCCAATCCTCAAAGCATGCTCAACCCTCCGCTCCTCCGCCTTTGGAAGGGCTGTGCACGGAGGCTTGATCAAGACTGGATTCGAGTCCTACACTTCCGTGGCGAATTCCGCCATGGATTTTTACGTTAAAACAGGGGAATTGGGTTCTGCATTGTGTGTTTTTAATGGCATGAGGAGCAGAGATGGAGTTTCTTGGAATATTGTGGTTTGTGGGTGCCTTGATCAGGGTGATTTGGAACAAGGGTTGTGGTGGTTTAACAATGCTAGGGTTTATGCTGATGGGTGTCAGTTTCAACCCAATAATTCTACTTTGGTGCTTGTAATCCAAGCGTGTCGCCACCTCCGGGATAAGTGTGAGGGGCTGATCGTACATGGTTATGTGATTCGAGGCGGGCTTTGCTTTGTATCTTCGGTGCAGAACTCTTTGTTGAGTCTGTATGCAGAGGAAGGTGAAATGGACAACGCGCAGAACGTGTTTGACGAAATGCGTGAGAGAGACGTTATCTCTTGGAGTGTGATGATTGGGGGCTTTGTGCGTTGTGAGGAAGCTCTAATTGCGATGCAGATGTTCCGAAGGATGGTAGCCGAGCTTGGCATTGAACCGGATGGTGTTACAATGGTCAGTGTTCTTAAAGCATGCACTAATTTGAAGGACTTGACAATGGGACAGTCGATCCATGGGTTGGTAATCTGTAGAGGTTTAGATTGTGATATGTTCGTTGGAAACTCTTTGATTGATATGTATTCCAAGTGCAGTGATGCAGATTCTGCATTTAAAATTTTCAAGGCAATGCCGCGAAGGAATAAGGTCTCGTGGAATTCTATTTTATCTGGATTTGTGTTTAATGAGAAGCATTTGGAGTCCCTGTCACTGTTTTTCTCTATGAGGAATGAAGGAATTGAGGTGGACGAAGTGACTCTTGTGAATGTTCTTCAAACATCCGAACATTTGGGCTTGATTCAATGCAAGTCGGTGCACTGCGTAACAATCAGGCAGGGATACGAATCAAATGAATTGCTCCTGAATTCTCTCATGGATGCTTATGCAAAGTGCAACGATGTTGAACTTGCATGGAAACTTTTTAGAGGGATGAAGAAAAGAGATGTGGTTTCGTGGAGCAACATGATTGGAGGGTTTGCTAGTTGTGGCAGACCTGATGAAGCAATTGCCGTATTCAACGAGATGATGAGGCTGCAGGGACAAGATCAGAAGCCCAATGAGATCACCATCATAAATCTTTTTGACGCTTGTTCAGCTTCAGCCGAATTGAAGAGGTCGAAATGGGCTCATGGAATTGCTATCAGAAGAGGTTTGGCAGCACAAGTAGCTGTCGGAACTGCAATTGTTGACATGTACTCGAAATGTGGGGCAATAGGAGAATCGAGAAAGGCTTTTGGACAAATTCTTGAAAAAAACGTTGTGTCATGGAGTGCCATGATAGCTGCGTATGGAATGAATGGTCTTGGCCATGAAGCAGTAGCTTTACTTGCAGAAATGAAGCTGTATGGTTTGAAACCAAATGCAGTGACCATTCTTTCTGTGCTATCTGCGTGTAGCCATGGAGGTCTAGTCGAAGAGGGCCTTTCCTTGTTCAATTCGATGGTTCAAGATCACGGCATTGAACAAAGGCTGGAACATTACACTTGTGTAGTTGACATGCTGGCGCGAGCAGGAAAGCTTGTAATGGCAATGGAATTTATTAAAAAAATCCCAGAAAGTTTGATGGCCGCCAGAACAAGTAATGCTTGGGGTGCATTATTGAGCGCTTGCAGAAGCTATAGGAACAGCAAAGTTGGTTTTGAAGCCGCCTCTCGTGTGCTTGAGCTGGAGCCTGAAAACTCAGCCGGGTACTTACTGGCGTCGAGCATTTATGCAGCGAACGGGTTGTGGGTCGACGCTGCAAGTATGAGAAGGTTGGTGAAGGAAAGAAGGGTGAGGGTTGTGGCTGGTTACAGTGTAGTGAATGTTGGTAACAAGGCATGTAGATTTGTTGCTGGTGATGGTAATTCCCACTCCAAATCCGTTTCACTATCTCATGGAAATATGCACTCAATGCTTGAGCTGTTGCATGCCTGCATGTTCAAGACCGGAAACAGGAATATTGTTGATGATTTCGACTTAATTGAATAAAGTTCGTTAGTTCAGTTGCTTTGTGGTGATTGAGATTAAATATTGATGACATAACAACCAATGTCAACAACCAAAGATACCAAAAGCCAATCATTGCCATTTAGTACTACGATCTAGTGATATTCTTTTTCACTTGTAAGTGAGAGGCTTAGATTCAATTTTTGTTAAAGGTGAATTTAAACCATATTATTGCTAGCCATTGTAAGACTAGGCTCACCCCCTCTCTCTTATTATTTATAATATCGCTTGTTTTAAAAAAAAAAATGATTTTGGATGTGGCCCCTAACTATCAAGGTTCTTTGACTGAAATTTTTGTGGTTTTCAATTTTTGATTAAAGTTCCTGACATTAACGTAATAATATATTTTTATGTAGTTTATAGTATTTAAAATTAAAATGAAATTTGTAGTTATTTATATTTTATATTAATGAGATATATTCTTAATCAACGAAATAGAATGTACCCATATAAGTTTAAAAAATGGATTACAGAAAAGATTCAATGAATTTTATATAAAAATAGATACATTTTATATTAAAAAAAGGGAACATTTTTCATATAACAAATTGGTATATTTAAGAAATGGGTACATTTAAGATTAGACAAAATTAAAAAATTATATGAATGGGTACATATAAGATTAAAACATTGAAATTTAATTAAAATGGGAAGCAAGGCTGTAAGGTGGAGTGAATCCGGAAAGATTGCCTCAATTCGTGCTGTTCTCTACAACTCAGGAACATTTTGATTTGTGTTTTATTTGTATAAGTATTTCACATTTACGATGAAATTTGTAACGAGATTTGCCTGCCATTCGAGTAAGGGGAACTCTTGTTCGAGAACTTTTTTTTTTATAAAAATTTAATGGGTACAAACTTATTCTAATTTTATTTTTTATATTTTGGAAATGTTTGAATTGAAAATTGATTAGGAGTTTAATAAGAGTGTTGCCCTTGCATCACATCGTGTGTTCGAACTTTGTCCGCTCCCTAATCTAACATTTAATCTAAGAAATCTATCATTTGAAAAAAAAAAAAAAAAGGGTGTGAGTATTAAAACTCTAAATTACTTACTAATTTTTATTTTAAAACATTATGTAACTGACATGTAATTTCTTAATATATTAATGCTAGAAACTTTGATCAAAATCTAAAAACTGATAAGGTCTTAATCAATGAACATTGGAAACTAGGGACCAGATACTAATTTTTCCAAAAAAAAAAAAAAAAAAAAAGATCATTTCAGTAACTGAAATTCAAAAAATGATTTTTTTTAAATTTTTTACCGATTTTTCTTGTATAACCGTGGATAACCGTCCGAATGAAACGAATTTGGAAATGAAAATTCGGTTATATTTTGAATATAGGGAAAAACCAGAAATATTATTCGGTTATGGTTATAGGGTTCCTTATCGTATCGAATCCAACCCGAATAATACATGTTATATATAATATAATTTGTATATAATAAATATAGTATTGTATAATATATACCGAACTCATTATTTTGAGAATTATAAAAGTTTCATTTTGTGGGAGAGATCAATGGTGCTTATTGAAGAGATCAAACATCAGCCAACATCAATGTATCTATTATATTACAATGACAAAATTAGTATTTATTATATTATAATGTGTAACGAATATATTTTTCATATTGATACATATCAGAAATTCGTTACCCGATAAAGATAATTATTAAATAATCTTCAATGATTAATTTACAATTATAAATAAGATTAATTTTCGTGATTATATAATAAATATAACTTTTTCGTTCCCAACCCAAAAAGTTGCTAGTACCCATTTCCATGTACCTAAATATCCTCCAATATGTCGGTAACAAAGTTACCGTTCTGGTGCCGTTAAGAAACGACGTCAAATATTACAGTTTACTGCCAGCCCAGTTCAAAACGCAGCGTTGTGCGAACAAATAGTGTAAAATATTCGCGAAAGATATGATGACACATACACATTAATGTCTCGTGTCGCATCCTCATAATTTGCAGAAAAAAAAAGAATAAAAAAAAGAGGCGTTTAAACGGTTTCACACTCAGTCGCTCCGTTTGACTCTTTTGCCCAACAACTACCAAAACCCGACGACGTCTTTGCTGCTACTCCATCGATCCATCTTTCACAAATCATGGAGTCGTTTCTGGGTTTTGCTGCTTTTTTCCTTCTCTTTCAGGTATGATTTTTTTTCAATTTTCTGCAATTTTTTTCTGTTTTGATTTTGGTCTTCTGGGCAAATTCTGATGGTTTGTAGTTGTAGAGATAATATTTAGAGAAGATTTATGGAATAATTATATGAGTGATGATTTTTGGAGAAAAAAAGTTCCACTCTTTCATGATGTTGTATGTTTCTTCAGTTGTTCCAGTTGAGATATTTATTTATTTTTCTTCTCTGAACTGTTTGATGTAGGTTATCTTTTTCGCCTCTTTGATGAGTGCTGAGGAGACGGATTCACCGGCTCTTTCATTTTCGGACATCGCATCATCGGGGTAAGGCTAATTTGCTCCGAGTGGACTTATGTTCTGTGAAGCTAGGGTTTTTACATGGATTTGTTTAGTGTCTTTTTATAACTGCATTGCTGATGATGGAGGAGTGGCCTATTTCCGCTCTTTACGATGCTGATGCCCTGTTTATAATTATTAGGAAAAGGAACTCTGAAGAATATTGTGCAATGTATGATATATGTGGTGAACGCAGCGACGGAAAAGTCCTGAATTGCCCTTATGGCTCCCCATCCGTGACGGTACATTACTTCTGGCTAGTTGCACTGTTATGAATATCTTTGCTTCTTTCGTTTTTCCTTTCACCTTCAATGCTGCATTTTGATGGAATCTGTAATATGTTCTGCTTTCTAGCCTGATGAGCTATTTTCTGCCAAAATTCAAAGTTTGTGTCCAACAATAAGTGGGAATGTTTGTTGCACGGAGCTTCAGTTTGAAACATTACGCGCGCAAGTTCAACAAGTAAGGCTTCTTTTAACACATATTTATACCGAATTCAGTTATTAAGGTCACTTCTATGATTCTATCACAGCTATTAGTTATGGCATGCAGCTAAATAGTAGCAGATGATTTTTCTTTTCGAGTTGATCTCTTTGTGTATCTGCCTTTCTAAGATACTTGTTGCAATGCCTTTTGCTATACCTCAACCTTAGTGTTTGTAATCTATTGCAGGCAATTCCGTTTCTTGTAGGCTGCCCAGCATGCTTGAGGAACTTCCTAAATCTTTTTTGTGAGCTTTCTTGCTCTCCAAATCAGAGTCAGTTTATCAACGTGACCTCTGTGTCCGAGGTCAGACTTGATGTTAATGTTGTTAAACTTGTTGAAAGTTCCTATTTAAAGCTTGTTTATGGTTTCTTTTTTGTTGCTATTTTGATTGGATTTTAGTTGGTACGACTTTTGTGCTTGTATTTTTCATTTCAAAGTAAACCATAAGGATTGTTGGCATCAATACTGCTGCATGCTTCTTAAATGGCTTTATTGTTCTCCATTTCCACTCTCTTCTTCTGTTGGACAGTGTGGATTGAACTAAAGTATCTGTCATTGATCTTCAGCTTCTATGTTCAATTGTTCATCCTATACAACTCGATATGCAAACAAAGTGTTTCTCATGGTTGGCATAAGTTGTTGACCCTTGAATATTTAGTTCTATTACACAGTTTAGTAAAAAAAGGCCAACTTGATTTTAAAAGGGTCAACTTGATTGTTAAAATCAGTAAGTCTATCTAATAATCACAACGTTAGTGAAAGCTTCTCTCATACGTATTTTCAGTCTCATTGTTATACAATTGATGTTTTCCAGGTTAATGGAAATATGACTGTGGATGGCATTGACTTTTACATAGCTGACACTTTTGGAGAAGGGTTGTTCGACTCTTGCAAGGATGTTAAATTTGGGACTATGAACACACGGGCAATAGAATTTATTGGTGCCGGTGCTAAAAATTTTGAAGGTAACCTACTATAACAACTTTGGTGGGTTTAAAATTTGGAATACATACAGTCTATTGTTGGTCATTTTGTTTTGCAGTTAATGTCTTGTTTTTTATGTCGCATTAGTCAAGTTTGGCTGTTTGCGACTTTTTGATGTTTCCTTTGTTTGAAACACAACACTTGTCCCTAATTCATAAAGTTTATTCATGTGGAAATATGGAAGTTAGTGGGGGGAGAGAAGCATAAGAATGTGGGAGAAAAAGTGGGTTTATCTGTAGTGACAAAAGTATCATTAGATTTTAGATGACTTCCTAAATTATCTGTTATAGGCCTTCAGTAGAATATAATTGACTTTTCATATACAATGATTGACAAGGAGAATTTTCCTAAATTATCTGGCTTGTCCTTATTAGCCCTGAGGCAGATAGCTCGGATGTGACTAGAATGTTTGTTCCCATTTTTCCTTGATTGTATTTCCAGTTCTAATGCATCAATTTCCATTTAAACAGAATGGTTCGATTTTATTGGTGCGAAAGCAGAGCCCGGTTTCCCTGGTTCACCTTATGCGATTGAGTTTAAGCTGGTTGTTCCTGAGTCATCTGGAATGGAGCTCATGAATGTGTCAGTTTATTCATGTGGTGACACTTCACTAGGCTGCTCTTGTGGTGACTGCCCTTCATCTCCAGTGTGTTCAAATCCTGAACCTCCTCCGCCAAAGAAAAAGCCATGCTCCATTAGAATTCTATCTATTGAGGTTGGATTTGATAAAATCGCTTTTTATTTAAGTTTTTCTACTGTTTTCTTTTGAGATTTTTTCTTTTCTTTTCTTTTTTTGAGGGTTACAACTTCACGGCTGTGGCCGTTAGTTGAAGTCATAGAGCAGTAACTAATTTGTTGCTATGTCTGTGTGTCAATTTAGCCTTACATTTAAATTACGTTACATCCGCCTATTGATGCTTCCAGGTAAAGTGCATTGAAGTTTCGGTTGCCATATTGTATATTCTCTTAGTTTTTGCATTCTTTGGTTGGAGCTTTTTTGGTCGGATGAGACGAAGGAGGGGATCTGGATCTAGCGAGGAACCATTGTTGAATGTCATTCATGATGATGACATTGACTCTGTTAACTTGCACAAGGATGAAAGTGTTGCCACAAAGGTAAATTTGGACATTTCTGGTGGCATATTTGATAACCTTGGGTACAAAAAAAAGTGTTCAGAGATCCATGATTTGTTACAGTTCAGGAGCTGTTTTGTATGTATGCCTCACTAACTGGGGCTTTATGGATATCGGAATGCATTAAAATGTTATTTTAGGTTGCTGAGAAACTGCGTAGTAATATCATTTTGTTGAATTTTTGCAAAGTAAATTTTGGAAACTTATTCTCAATTCTTAACTTAATCTTCTGTTCAGTTTGCTGTAACGCTTTTAGAGTTTTTTAAAGTCATTGGCCTTTGTTAATTGTAATTTTTATATAATCATCAGAGGCATGCTATGGATCCTCAAGTTACCGAAGGGATCCACCTAGCTCCTGTTCAGGGATATATGTCAAACTTTTACAGGTCAGAACTCTACCATTGCTTATAGCATATGGAGTCTATGCTGAATAATTTTTGTTTTCTATTTAGGAGTTATGGAAGCTGGGTCTCCAGAAATCCCAGTCTTGTGCTGTTTTCCTCGGTGGCAATTGTTGTTATTCTGTGTGTGGGTCTAGTTCGTTTCAAGGTGGAGACACGGCCAGAGAAGGTATCATGTTTCTCTCTTATTACTTATAGCATGTGAAAAAGCCTTTGCTACTGTGATGCTGAAGCTCCAATATCCATGCTGAATCAAATTAATAACAGTGTTGTGTGGGACAGTTGCTTTAACTTTTCCATTATTTTGGTTCATGTTTCTGTTCATATTTAATCCTTCATTCCTTGTTGTGGTATCCCTTCTTGAAGAATACCTGGTAGTAGATTTTACTAGGTTATAGCAGCACTAGCATCTTAGCCCTTTACTATTAGGATAACTAATAAGTCCCAGCTGTACTAGGTCTAATTAAAAATTCACATGACTGGACTATTAAAAATAGTAAGACTAGGTATCGTCCACCAAATAACTTAAAACATAAAACCCTAAGCAAGACAAATAAATAGATAAGAACATAATTAAAGACCCATATTTTGTTGAAGATAATGAGAATAGATCTTTTCGTTTCAGTTGTCAATTTCTGTTATAAGCTTTGCTGTAATTGGTATTGGACCTGTTGGTCAAGTGTGCTTGTATAAAAAGAAAGAAACAATATTGGTCAAGGGTTGACATAGATACTTTCGCAGCTGTGGGTAGGTCCTGGGAGCAAGGCAGCGGAAGAGAAACAATACTTTGACAGCCATCTTGCCCCCTTCTACAGAATTGAGCAGGTCTTATTGTTTCACTTCTCCTTCATTAGCTGTGATATTTTCTTCCATTTTCTACAGAAATTACAGTGGTAAATTGTCAAGTAGCACTCCATGATATTTTTAATATTATTACGACGTTAATGGATTACATGATGCAATTAAACAATTGCTTTTAAGTTGTTATATCTATTGTAGCCGAGTAATAAAGGTTTTCCGTGGCTTGAAAGAAATTGGATGTCTAATCTTTTAACTTCAAGTCTTCAAGTGATCATCAATTATGTTCCTATGTTATGCAGTTTTCTGCTCTTTATCTCTCTGTAGCATATTTCACGGCGTTTCCATAAAAAGGTTATGGTTTTCTGGAAAAACTAACATGCTAATTGGTTTTGGTTTCTGTTTCAGCTCATAATAGCGACTGTGCCAGATCCAAAAGATGGCAAGTCACCAAGTATTGTCACAGATGATAATATTCAGCTACTTTTTGACATACAAAACAAGGTATTTTGACTATTATGTGCTACGATGTCTTTTTAGTTTGTATTTTTTCTCTTTTATTTTTTGGTACAAGTATTTAATTTAATTTATACATTCTCTGAGTTTCAACAGGTTGATGGAATTCGTGCTAATTATTCTGACTCGGTGGTAGCTCTAACTGATATTTGCTTGACGCCTATTGGCCAAGATTGTGCCACCCAAAGCATTTTGCAGGTGTTATAGCGTATAGTTTTGTTTCTACTCTTTCACATGTTCAGTTTGTATTTAAGACAACCAGCACTAAGGGAAGGTCTGCACTGGGAAAGACCAGAGGCTACACCTTGCTTATTGGGACTGTTATTATGATTTTTAGAGATTAATGTTTAAATCCCCTAATGATGAAGTGAATTAGTGTAAAGTTCTCGACTTACTGCATTGCTGATAGTTTACTTCTTTTAACTTTCTTTTTTCTGACAGTATTTTAAGATGGACCCTGAAAACTTTGACAGCTATGGAGGGGTTGTACATGTAGAGTATTGCTTTCAGGTAAACTGCGGTAGCCACTTTGTTTTCTTTTTTTTTTTTTTATTTTTTTTATTTTTTTAGACAGGGACAGTGAGGTTTTTATTTATTAACTTCTTGAAAAATGGCTTTGCAAGCACATCAAAAGCTTGTTCTTGTTGAATTAGTATTGAATACTCACTGATGCTCATCACCTTCATTTTCCCACCGGCAGCATTTTACTTCTGCGGACACATGTTTGAGCGCGTTTCAGGCTCCACTTGATCCAAGCACTGCCTTGGGAGGATTCTCAGGAAACAACCATTCAGAGGTAGGAAAGTGATCCTTTTCTCAGATATATGTGTATCTACTAATACTACGATGATCTTCAAATTTCAGGCTTCGGCATTCATTGTCACCTACCCAGTTAATAATGCAGCTGGTGATGTAGGAAATGAGAATGGGAAGGCATTGGCTTGGGAGAAGGCTTTTATTCAGCTAGCGAAGGTTTCAACACTACAGATCCATCCTTTGATTGTTTTTGTAGTGGCATGTGATGCTTGTCTCATGGAATTTCAGACTCTGTATAAAGCTCAAGATAAATTGCATCTATATAATAGCTGCATCTTTGTAAATGGTTATCCTAAATTGCACGTCCGGTGAAATTTTATCAAGAGGAGTAGGTCTTCTGAAGGCTATATATATATATAGATATTTATATTGCTTGTTTTGTGTTTCTGTTCTTATATTTGCTATTGAATTTCAAATGTGCCCCTATCCATTAGAAGGAAAAAGCCCTTGAGCTAGTCCATAGATGATTTTGCATATTGAGATCTGATGATATGTTGACAGGAGGAACTGATGCCAATGGTTCTGTCTCGGAATCTTACTCTCTCATTCTCAGCCGAAAACTCAATTGAGGAAGAGTTAAAAAGAGAAAGTACTGCAGATGTGATAACCATATTAGTAAGTCTGAGACCTGGATATCTTCATGTTGCTCAGATCAATCTGCAGCAGATCAAGTGCATCATGCCATCTTACATTAATAAACAAAATAAATATAATATTTATACTTGTTGCCAAACATTTGACTTAAATAAGTGACTGTTTTATAAGTATTCTTCTTTTGCTACATTATATCAGGTAAGCTATCTGGTAATGTTTGTTTACATATCTCTAGCCTTGGGAGATGCACCTCATTTGTCTTCTTTTTACCTCTCGTCCAAGGTACGTTTAAACCTTTGTTTAAGGCTTTAAGTAGTCTGCAAATCCTTATGACCTTTGATTTGCAGCATGCATATTTTTATGTTGTGTGCACTAATGTGTCCTTTACTGCTTGCTTTTATAGTTAAGCTACTTTGACTATTACTTTATACTTTAATTCCGGCTGCCACCATTTTAATCATCTGTAACTATGGCTCCCCCACAATGCTTTATCTGGATGTGCTAATTCTGCGTGGTTGATCTGACAAGTGCTGATATGGCATCAACAATTCTCACTGTTGAACAGTTTATTTTCTGTAAAAGTAAAATAAAATTGTCTCTATTAGATTTTTTCTTGGCATCAAGTCATAGCAAGGGTGTAGAGAACTAGTACTCAAGACACTGAGATTAACTTGTGAAGGCTTTTGTGAGAGCAAGTTGGAGGATTTTGGGGTGTTTTACTGTTGGTTCACATATCGTGTCAGCAACCACTAGATAATAATTGAAGAAGTGTCACAAGAACATGTATTTACCATGTTACTTCTTATCTATGTGGCATACATAGATACCAATTTGGAATTGATGAAGTTTTCAGACATGCGATTAATTTTTGGTTCAATGATTTGCAGGTCCTGCTTGGCTTGTCAGGAGTCATACTTGTCATGCTTTCTGTCCTTGGGTCTGTTGGATTTTTCAGTGCTGTTGGAGTTAAATCTACATTAATCATAATGGAAGTCATTCCGTTCCTTGTTCTTGCTGTAAGTTTTTTTTTACCCAACTACAATGGGTGCAGTTTTTAGTTACTAAAATTTCCTGTTATGGTAGGTCTGCTGTAGTCAACACTCTAATGTCACCATGTGACATGTCTAAGAAGCTTTGTTTCCATTGTTATTAGCTAAGAGAATGGTAATTATTTACCAAATTGCCAGTGAGAGACCCTGATGCAAACTCACTCTAATTGGAGAGATAATTGGGAAGTAATGTACATGTGTGTAGTAATACAATGTTACAAGTACAACTCATCAATAAATTAATCAAAACACATCGATTACCCTTTTTGCTACCCTAGAATATCTATAGAATGTCGTATATCCCTCCTTGTAGCTTCCACCACTTTAGATTAGCGAATTTGGAGTGAAGTATTCACCAGAGGAACTGAAAGGAAGTGAAAAACATAGAAACATGGAAGAGTTATACCACTCTCTTTTGGTGTTGAACATTTGCACCTCTAATTTAGGTTTTCTAATTTCCTGATGGTTTGAGAGAACTTTTTTCGTGATTCTCTTTGTACGTGATCATTTTTATTTCATTTTGCTTTTTCAGAGCTTTCCTTTGTTGCCCTAATTTTAGATTTTATCCAGTCTTTGTTGTTCACAATACTTAATAGGTGCCAACCCTCCCCTTCCTCATATTCAAACACATCCTTCTCTTTCAAAAGGGGAAGAGATATTTTATTGATATATTTCTGATCTTTTGTTGAGTTTTTGTGAATTTTTGCAAATTTTTGCCTCCTCCCTTGGCATTACCTATCTTATGTGTTTTCTTTGTATGGAATGATATTTCAAATGGTATTCCCTTCTGGTTCCTGTAATCAGGTTGGTGTAGATAACATGTGTATACTGGTACATGCGGTGAAACGGCAACCACTGGACTTACCTTTAGAAATACGAATAAGTAATGCACTTGCTGAAGTTGGCCCATCCATAACGCTGGCTAGTTTATCTGAGATTCTGGCATTTGCAGTTGGAAGTTTCATTCCTATGCCAGCTTGTCGTGTCTTCTCCATGTTTGCTGGTAAAGTTATTCTCCTCTTATCCTAATTCAATTACATTGGAATCGTGGTTTCACTAGTGCATTGATTGTATATTTACTATTTCTTTTGTAGCTCTTGCTGTTCTACTGGACTTCTTCCTGCAAGTTACTGCATTTGTTGCGCTGATATATTTTGACTTTTTGAGAGCTGAGGACAACAGGGTTGATTGTTTTCCATGCATACAAGTCGCTCCATCTTCTGAGGGAACTAGTGAAGGTATACAAGTCTCTCCATAGCTCTTTCTTTCTAGGGGCACTTTTGTTTCAGTGTTTGATTTTTGTTTATATTTTGTTGTCTCTTTCAGTTGTGTAATTTTATTGTCTTATGGAAATGAAATTAATTATAATACAGGTGGGCTGACCTAGTGTCTTGACTTGAGGTTTCTTTGCGTTTCTAGTAGTATAGCGTTGATTTGAAATTTTTTCTATTTTAATCATGTAGGAATATATCATAGAAGAGCTGGATTGCTGACCCGCTATATGAAGGTAACTTTTGTTTCTTTTTTGTTCTTTGTTTCTGCCTTTTCTTATTGGGGATGTTGGGCTACTAGACATCTTCATCTTTAGGAATCTATCAGAGCCCAGGGTTTTTATTGTGTATTACATGAAAAATAAAAATCACTATTTTGTTCTATTTCTTGGACAGAAGTAAACTAAGTGATCAGATATCTTCTCCTTCATTTAATTCAAAAATAAAAATAAGTTTGGTCATGGCTTTATTGTAGGAAGTACATGCACGCATTCTTGGATATTGGGTGATTAAAATGGTTGTTGTTGCTGTCTTTCTTGCTTTCACCTTGGCAAGCATTGTAAGTTGCTTATGATCTTTTTACACATGATTTTATGTTTCTTTTTATTTTATCTTTTGAGTATCTAACAGAAACCTTTTACATGATTTTGATCCTTACAGACATTATGTACTAGTATTGAACCTGGTTTGGAACAGAAGATTGCCCTTCCCCGGGATTCTTACCTTCAGGTGCCCCATAGTTTTGTGGAATCTTCTTTCCCTAAAGTTCTGACCTGTTCTTTTTTATCATTTGAATATTTTGTGTATCAGGGGTACTTCAATAACATTTCAGAGCATCTTAGGATTGGACCACCGTTATATTTTGTTGTCAAGGATTACAACTACAGGTATCTCTGTGATCTCTCTTCTACTTCAATGTTCAGGTTCTGTGCTCTTGGTTTTTATTTCCAAGCTTGAAGATTATTGCATGCAGTGCTTGAAGATAGCATGCAGTGGTTAAAATAAGATATAAAAAAACGAAATAGAATAATGCTGTTATGAAGGGAAAATTGTGGATGTTTAATAGTCTGCATCAGATGAAATATGAATTTTTTTTGTGGATGCCTTTGTTTAGAAGTAGAGTACATTTTACGCAACATTAGGTAAGTACCTCATTGATGGCTTTAATCCATTTTTAATGTCCATTGTCTATTATAGACTTATCACATGTATAAGATGAGGGGACATTGCTATATTATTGGAGTTGTGGGTTGTCACATAAGATCTATTGTTACCTTTTGTAAAATTTTTAAAATTTTTTGGGTTAGTAATGATGGGGCTGATTTCGCTGCCTCTTATACGGTGATGATGGAGCCATTGCAGACAATCGTTTGCTAACTTGAGATAGATACTGAGATGAACTTATCATGATGCCCACTATTATTTGTCTTTTTATGGCTGCTGTATATCAATATGTTTCTCTAGTATAGTCCCCTGTTCCATGTCAAAGTGTTTGCTTCACCATAATCTAAAGTAATTACTAATAAGAAATTACTTTCAGAACAATGATTAACAGTTGAGTGTTGTCTGGTTGTCTCAGCTCGGAATCAAGACATACAAACCAGTTATGCTCCATCAGTAAATGTGATTCCAACTCCCTTTTAAATGAGGTACATGTACAACAATGGTTGAGTAGTATTTCTTAAAAAGTAAAAGTGGGTTTTGCTGGATGCATCCAACAAAAGCTACTTCTAATGCATGTTTCTCTCTACTATTGAATTGTCCTGTTTTAGAATCACAATGTAATTTTTGGTTGCTGCATTCTTCTGATTATTTATTCCTTGTGTTTATTGCTTTATTTTCTATTTGACCATCCTGTCATTTTATGTCTTTGTGTTGGTGCTCTGAACTGTGACAACTGTGAAGCGTTTTCTCTGTGTGTATGCACACTTTATTTTCCTTTCTTTAATTTCTTCTTCTGTAACGCTGCAGATATCCAGAGCATCTTCAACACCGGAATCAAGCTACATTGCTAAGCCAGCTGCCTCTTGGCTTGATGATTTTCTTGTATGGATTTCACCTGAGGCTTTTGGTTGCTGTCGGAAGTATTTAAATGGTTCTTATTGTCCCCCTGATGATCAGGTTGGTGCTCATTTTACATGCCTTACTTGAAAGGGAATCTGTTGTTTTCGTTTCTGGGACTTGAGTGCTCCATCCTACTATCATTCATTTAGATATTTTTTTTCTTTACATTTAAAAGACATAGATATGTTGATAATGTCTCCAATCTGTATCTTTCGATCTTTCTTTCATTTATTTTAGGCAACAGTTTTACTTTTGTGACTCAGTTAGGTTTGCTAATTTGTTGTTCATTTGTAAGATAGCTGTGATGGTTGCATTATTGCACAATTAGTGATATATTTGGTGCATTCATTGACCAGTAAACTGTAAGGATTCAACTTTGGTGGTGTTCTGGTCCCATTTATTTCTGTTTATTTAAGAATGATATACTGAAGCAGATGCATTTGTCTCCAGCCACCTTGTTGTTCACCTGATGAAGGTCCTTGTGGCCTTGGTGGAGTTTGCAAAGATTGTACAACAGTAAGGCTCTTCTTACCTATACAGTTGAGATTAACCTTAGAAACGACCAGGGTCAAGAATTAATGTTTTAAATTTTTTCCAGTGCTTTCGGCACTCAGATTTGGTCAATGATCGTCCATCTACAGCACAGTTTAGAGAGAAGCTTCCATGGTTCCTAAATGCACTGCCTTCTGCTGATTGTGCAAAAGGGGGCCATGGTGCTTACACTAATAGTGTGGATCTAAAAGGTGTGAAAGATCAGCTCTCTCTCTCAAGTTCTGTGATTATAACCTTCCATGAAGCCAAAATATTTTAATTGAATCTGTAGTCAGTCTAATTTCAGGAACATTTGTGCTCCCTTTTTCAGGTTATGGGAGTGGTGTTATAAGTGCATCTGAGTTCCGTACCTATCACACACCACTTAACGCACAAGTATGGTTTTATCTTGAGTAAACTGAGTCTAGAATTATACTTTTATGATTTCGGCATAGCTTGTATTGGACACCCTTCTGTTGTTTGATCTTTCATTGTTTTCAGGGTGATTATGTCAATTCAATACGAGCTGCGCGGGAGTTCAGCTCAAGAATGTCTGATTCTTTAAAGGTATAACCAAGCAGCATAGTTCCATGAATAAGCTTTGGAAAATTTTCTTCACATATTTGGAATAAGATGCTATGCTTTCCACTTTTTCAATTTGCTTTATGTATATATTCATTTCGGGATTAGTGGTGTTTTGTTCCTAATGCCTGAACGTTTAACTTGATATGGTGAAACTGCAGGAATATTAAATTCATGAAACACATATCGTCATAGTGGAACTGAAATTAAAAGCCACTTCTGTATGCCAGAATGTGATAATGTTGGATGTCTAAAGAGTTCTCGTTTCTCAAAACCCTAACATGTAGAAGTTATGCCCAGAGGTCTATCTATTATTTGATTACCACATCAAGAACACAACTTTCTATGCAGGAAATGACATCACATGTTTATCAATTGGGTATTTAATATTCTAAGTAATGTTGTTAGTTTCTTTTTAGGATGAAATAATGCTGAAAGTTTTTCATTAAAGTTTCATTAATTGAAACCTTCTCGATGAGAGTGGTAGTGTCAACTTCTTGTTGATTGTGTTTTGAGTCCTCTGGCTTAAGTATTACTTAGGAAGCATAACTGAACCTAATGATTTATATCCCACTGGCATTTCCTACTTAAACAATGATGATTGCGTTCCCAAATGCCTTGAACTTGAAAATAGTGGAGAGGAGAAAAACTGACAATTCTTGTCCTTTCAACGTCTCTTTTTCTGCATCTTCAACATTTCTCTGCCCACATTACTTTCTCAAGTGGATGTGGATCTCTGTTAAGTTTACGGTGTTTATTTTCTGCAGATGGATATCTTTCCGTACTCGGTGTTCTATATCTTCTTTGAGCAATATCTGGATATATGGAGGGTAGCTTTGATCAACATTGCTATTGCACTCGGTTAGTATTTCTAACTCTATTACTATACGGTTATGCACGATGTATTCTTTGTCTTTCTACAATATGTGTTTGCACGTCCCTTAGTTTTCTAAGTTGCTATTAACCCTGACTATCATTGCATGTGTGCTCTTTATAATATATTTCTGCTGATAGAGATTACATATTCTAGTCCCTGAAAGAAATCTTTAATAGTACTGCAGAATCTGTATCTGTCCACTACATATGAGTTTTTAGGATGACTGAAGAACTGCTATTTAGTTGTGCTTTACTCTGCAGAGATTTCATTATCATTCGATCTGGATCTACAATTTAAAAGTTTATTTTCCCCTAAAGCAGTTACCAAAATATTATCTCGTATGATGACATAACATAACATAACAGGTGCAATCTTCATCGTTTGTCTGCTCATGACATCCAGGTTTGTCTTCTTTCTTGAGGCCAGAAAGCTGTGTTTCTCCATCACTTTAACTTGCAATTATCATTTTTCTTTTTCATCTGTTTGATTACAGTGTATGGAGCTCTGCTATCATTTTACTTGTACTGGCAATGATTGTTGTGGACCTCATGGTATGTTTACCTGTCATTAGTAATGCTTTTAATTTTGCAACTATATTTTCCCGATTATGCGCCCTTGTATTTATTTGTCCTTCATGTCAGCTTTACTTTTCATTCCTTTAACTTCTGCCCATATTAGAACTGACAAACTTCACTGAACTTTCAGGGTGTAATGGCCATTTTCAATATCCAACTAAACGCAGTCTCTGTTGTAAATCTTATAATGTCAATCGGAATTGCTGTTGAGTTCTGTGTCCATATAATGCATGCTTACTTGGTTAGTATGTCTCTCTCTCTGTCTCTCTCTCACATGATCACATTACACACCATAAACAGCGTAATTAACTTTTACTAATTCTATTGGCTTCCATTGAGATCTCTCCTCAATGGACAACCGCCTTTGATTGGGTTATATATTGCTACAATATTACCAATCTTGCATACCTGTACAGGTGAGTCATGGCAACAGGAGCCAACGAGCAACGAAAGCTCTAAGTAGAGTGGGACCTTCTGTGTTCAGGTAAACTGTAATATTCTCTTGTTAAGCATTTAGGGTTGGTGACATCTGTGGCACTCAGTGGATTTCCATGATTGAGCTGAAATCTTCTTGCAATGAGAATTGTCTTAGACTCACCGGGACAAATATGATAAGTTATTAAATGGCCTTGCTCACTTCAGGAACTTTGTTCGCCATCAGGCCCATCACTTTCTACAGATCTCAATTTCATACTGCTTTATATATATATATATCAGCGTTCTAAGTTTGTTACTATGGTGTCTAATTTATAATCTACACAGGGCAGTGCTTTTGTCCACAAATATGACAACTTATATACCTTGTAGAGTTTTGATTGTTTGCATTTTTTATGGCAGTGGGATTACACTTACAAAGCTGGTTGGAGTAATTGTCCTAGCCTTCTCAAGATCAGAAATTTTTGTGGTGTTTCATCTCTCCCTCTCAGCTTTTTAAATTCTTCTCGCAATGCTGGATGTCTAAGTAGCTTTATGAATTTTGCAGGTTTACTATTTTCGAATGTACCTGGCATTGGTTCTTATTGGTTTCTTGCATGGGCTCGTCTTTTTGCCGGTAAGTTTGTTGGAGTTCCTTCTCGGCACTGTTTCCACTCTGATCCCCTTATAAGATGGCTCTGCTGGCGATATTTGCACCACTGAAACACTTTCTTTGTTGGTTGAACTCCTGCAAGTCCCTTCAACAGATTTGTTATTCATCACGGAAACACATATTTCGCTGATAAAACTGATTGAACGAACAAGTACATGAGCTTGCTTTTTGTGGTTTTTCAGGTGGTATTGAGCTTGTTTGGTCCACCGAATAGGCACGCAAGTATTGATATGCAAGAAGTTGAATCTTCACCGGTCTTGAGTTGAAATACTAGTGGAAGTATGGCTCTCCTTTTCCGGGCCGAGGTTCTACTTTTGTTGTCAAACTATATGTGCTCGTACTTGCACAACGCTCCCGGCTTCTCCCATTTGCTGGTGGGAATGTAGTAAAAAGTGACCCTTCAAAGATAACAGTTATGTTGTAATGATACATGTGACAGATTACGTAAAAGGTATAAAAACCACAAAATCTTGTTAAGAAATCGTACACCTTCTGTGATCTTCTATAATTTTCATAATCAGAAATATACGGGTAGAGAAAAACTTGCCAATATGCAACTTGTGTGGTGTATGTAAGTTTTTCTCGTGTGGGTGTGTGTCATTGGCGATGCCATTATCGATGTTGTATTGTCGGCCCTCAGCTAGCTAAGTTGCTGCAACATGTCGGCAGGGCCCAAGCGAGACAAAATTAAACAGGTTGGGCTTGACAATAAGAGGAAGTGAAGCAGGTCCGAAGCCTTGAGCACAACGGACATTATTTCAATTGGTAAATAAAAGTAGGTATAAAGTGGCATAAATGGCCGTTTGATCGACCTATGTATATCACATCATGTTCATTTCAACTCACAAGTTGATTGATACACGATAATTCATACTATTTATTAAAAAAATAAAAAGAAGTTAACGTTTTTAGTAACATTTTATAAGTTTAACAATGTTAATCATGTGATTGTACACATGAATTACCATGTCGTGCGACGTATTATCCTTATAGTAAAAAAAGGAAGAAAAAATATTTAAAAGTTGTAGTAATAATCTTTCAACTTTAATCAAATTGAAGAAATGGTTATTCAACTAAAAATTCATTACCATTGGTCTCTCAACTCATCAAAATGTGTAGCTATGGTTTTTTCGTCAACTTCGTTACAATTTTGTCAAAATAAGTTATGTTGATAGGACCATTACTACAATTTTGGGGGGGGGGGGTGTCCCTCAACTCATCAAAACGTGTAACTATGGTCATTTTCATTAACTTCGTTAGAATTTTGTCAAAACGAGTTATGTTGGAAGGACCATTGCTACAATTGAGTTAAAGTTAAAGGACTATTGTTTCAATTGAGTTAAAGCTAAAAGACTATTTCTCTAGTTAGATTAAAGTTGAGGAACCAATGGTAATGAATTTTTATTTGAGAGATCATAGCTGCATGTTTTGATGAGTTGAAAAACCGATGGTAATGAACTTTTAGTTAATGGACAATTACTTCAATTGAGTTAAAATTAAGATATTATTGCTACAATTTAGTGTTAAAAGTTGGTTCCTTGAGTTCGCAGCTCGTCATTCGTCTCCCGCCAAAACATGGACCCAACCACCTCACTCTCCAAAGCTTTGTTCAACAACACCAACAATCCCAAGCTCGCATGGCACCTCTTCAAGCGCATCATCTCCTCCCCCACCTCCTCCTCATCCTCCTCCGATCTCCCCCTCCGCTCCATCCGCGTCATTGCCCGTATCCTCATCGACTCCAAAATGCACCGCGAAATCGACAGCCTTCACCAGCTCCTCCTCCTCTCTCAATCCCTCGAAACCCTTCGCCCTTGCCTCGTTTCGCTCGTGCGGATCTTGGCCAAGTCAAATCTCCCCGATAAAGCCGTTGCCCATTTCAAATCCCTCCGCAGCCGCTTCCCTGATAAGCCCCCCTCTGTGTATTTGTATAATTTGCTTCTCGAGTCCTCTCTCAGGGAGAACAATGTAGATTTCGTCTTGTGGCTGTATAAGGATATGATCTTCTCCGGGATTAAGCCCGAAACTTATACTTTTAACCTTTTGATTTGGGCCTTGTGTGAATCGGATCGTTTGGATGATGCCCGCGAGGTGTTTGATAAAATGCGTGACAAGGGTTGTCAACCGAATGAGTACAGTGTTGGGATTTTGGTTCGTGGGTATTGTCGAGCTGGGCTTGCTGGCAGAGGTTTGGAGGTTTTGGATGAGGTGAGGAGTTGTAATGTTTTGCCGAATAAGGTTGTGTATAATACTTTGATTTCTAGCTTCTGTAAACAAGGAAGGACTGATGAGGCCGAGAAGTTGGTAGAGAGGATGAGAGAGGATGGATTGTTTCCAGATGCTGTTACTTTCAATTCTAGGATTTCAGCTCTCTGCAGTGCAGGGAAAATCCTTGAAGCTTCTAGAATATTTAGAGATATGCGTGTAGATGATCAAGGGTTGGGGCTGCCTCAACCTAATGTTGTAACATATAATTTGATGTTGCAAGGATTTTGCAAGGAAGGGATGCTAGAGGAAGCAGAGGCATTGCTCAAATCTATGGAAAAGGCTGGTGATTTTATTAATTTAGAGAGTTATAACATATGGTTGTTGGGTCTGGTCAGGAAAGGGAAGCTCTTAGAGGCACGATTGGTTCTTCAAGAGATGGTAGATAAAGGAATAGAACCCAGTATTTACTCATACAACATTGTGATAAATGGGTTATGCAAAAGTGGGATGCTCCGTGATGCAAGAACGGTGATGAGTCTAATGGAAAGAAACAATATTTCCCCTGATACCGTGACCTACAGTACTTTACTTCATGGTTTCTGCAGTAAAGGTAAGGTATTTGAGGCCAACAATATCCTGCATGAGATGATGACGAATAACTGCTTCCCAAATACTCATACTTGCAACACTTTATTGCATAGCCTATGGAAGGAGGGAAGGACATCAGAAGCAGAGGAGCTTCTGAAAAAGATGAATGAGAGAGGTTATGGCTTAGATACTGTGACCTGCAATATTGTGATTGATGGTCTGTGCAACGATGGGAAGTTGGACAAAGCAATTGAAATTGTAAGCGGGATGTGGAGTCATGGAAGTGCGGCTCTTGGAAACTTAGGGAATTCCTTTATTGGCCTGGTTGATGATAGTAATAAGGGGAAGAAATGCAGCCCTGATTTGATCACTTATTCAACCATAATTGGTGGGTTATGCAAGGCTGGGAGGCTTGATGAAGCGAAGAAGAAGTTCATGGAGATGTTGGGGAAAAATTTGCCCCCTGATTCAGTGATTTATGATATGTTTATACGTAGTTTTTGTGAGCAAGGAAAGATATCATCTGCATTCCGGGTGTTGAAGGACATGGAGAAGAAAGGTTGCAACAAGAGCATTCAAACTTATAATTCACTAATCCTGGGATTAGGGAGTAAAAAGCAAATATTTGAAATATATGGACTGATGGATGAGATGAGAGAAAGAGGAGTCCCCCCTGATGTGCGCACTTATAATAATATGATGAAAAGTCTCTGTGAAGGAGAGAGAGTCAGAGATGCCACATCTCTTTTAGATGAAATGCTGCAGAAGGGCATATCCCCGAACATATCTACCTTCAGAATATTGATTGAAGCTTTCTGCAAGGGATGTGATTTTGGAGCCGCGCATGAGGTATTCGACATTGCTTTAAGTGTATGTGGCCACAAGGAAGCTTTGTATGGTTTGATGTTCAATCAGTTGCTCGCTGGAGGGGAAATATGGAATGCTAAAGAGCTATTTGAAGTTGCATTAGACAGGTATTTTTATCTTGGAAATTTTAACTACAAAGATCTCATTGACAGACTTTGCAAGGATGAAAAGTTAGAGGATGCTAGCAGCATTCTTATCACGATGAAGAATAAAGGATATGGATTTGATCCAGCGTCATTCCTGCCTGTAATTGATGGCTTAGGTAAAAGGGGAAATAAGCATGGGGCGGATGAACTTGCAGAGAGAATGATGGAAATGGAAACAGAGGGTAGGGTAACAGATAAGGTTTACCGAAATGAGAGGGAAACAAGTGGTCGAAAACCAAATAACACCTGCAGAAGTGATTGGCAGACCATAGTGCACAGGTATGGTTGATTAATAGTTATACATGATTCTTTTCTTCTTAACTTCCGTTTTGGATTAATCCCCTTCTGGAATTGCTTTGTGTGTATGCATGGGACATGTCAGTTTCTTTACTTATTTACTTTTGATTTGATATTTCCTTGGTAACTTACCTTTCTTCTTTTCAGAGATGATGGCAGTGGAATAGCATTGAAAACCCTCAAGCGGGTACAGAAAGGCTGGGGTCGAGAGAGTCTAATTAATTTGCAGCCCCACACAAATGAATTTATCGATTATTGAGAGGAAATGGTTTCCCTAAAAAACTTGGAGTTGGTTGGCGACATAATGGAACCTTACAAAAAAAGCCAAGAAAGAAATCGACCTTTAAGATCTCAGGTATAACTGGTTTTCTGCTATTGACTCTCTTTTTCTTCTTCTTTTTTTTTTTTTTTTAATAAATTCCATACAAGGGACAGGTTTATATCAATAAGATCCCAGAAGTAATTCCTGTTAAAATCGCAAGCAGGATTCGCAGAGTCAAAGTTTGCTGACTTTTAATGCTCGCTCAGCTCAATTGAATAACAGACTTTGACTGATTTTAGAAATCTTACTGCACACTTGTACCGAAATCCTTCCTAGGATGTTGAATGGACTAACTATAAATCGATTAACATCCTGTCCATAAATTAGATTTCCCTTATTCATTGTGTATATTTAAGGCATATATGACTACGGTGTCGATGCTTCCTTAGTTTCCTTTGTATGAGCTGCTAAAATACACAAAAGAAAATGTTCATGGTATGTAAGATCTCGTGCAGCTCACTTCATGTTAGACTGGTCGCTTGGTTTCTTTTCAAGAGTTCTCTTTCACCACAAAACAGTTTCTGTAACATAGTTTTGCATTGTTTTTTACTAGAAATTAACTGACTAGGTGAATTCTTATCATCTTCTTGCAAAGATCCAACCTTTTGTGGTCTCTTGTTCTAACCTTTCAGCTACCTGCTATAGTTCCTTTATTTCTGTCACAAAAGCTCAGCCAATCTTTCTTTTTCAGGATTGTCTTCCTCATGTGCTTCGGGTCAAGTTGATTCGGCTTCTGGTCCTATGTTTTGGTCGCATATCAATAGCATTGATCACATAGCAAAGTTGAAGGAAGCTAGAACCACAGTTTTTACCTCCAGACCAGCTGAGGATGCATGGGACAAGAAGTGTGATTCGTCATTCGTAGACATACTGCTAAGTCGCAAACTTGCCTCTACTCGATTCTGAGACCTCCGTAAGCCCATTGAAAACGTCAGACTGGCATCTACTCCGTTATTACGTCTCCGTTGGCCCTTACATACTACTTGGTTTCGTATTTGATACTTTTTTACTACTCCCATTCTTCCTGTTTTCCTTTAGTTCTTTGAACAGATCTGTATTTTTAGCAATGTATAGATATGAAATATTAGTGAAACACTTCAAAAATCAAAGTATAATACAAAATCGCTCGCCTTTCAACCGTGTTGGGTCTACGGTTTTTCTAACTATGCTTTTTTTCCTCTCCCACACTCGTAAATTTCAATTTTTGCTAATAAATCCTTCTTTAACTTCCACCACATTGCATCGCATGTGCCATTTCCCTGGTGTCTGTTGACGAAAATCTAAATGAAAGGTGAATGACAAAGTGGATGCATCTCGGTTGTCAGATAAGACACGTGGTTAGGGAGTCTAACTAAATAATTTCCTCACCTATGACATGTTTACTTATTAAAAATTGGAAAAGTAGTAAAGAATTGGAATTATGAATAGGAAAAGTAAGAAATGCTAACCATAACAACTCAGTCTCCAAGTTGATCCAATTTTTGGTTTGAGAAGTTGGAATATTGATTTTAAAGTGAGATTCACGTTTTTCTTTCATGTGTTTTTACAAACATGAAGTCAGAAATTGGAAAAATAATATATATATTTTTACTTTTAGTTCCCATGTGACAACTCGTCTCTAAATTTACGTTTTTATTTATTTTAATAGAGGGAATTGACGGAAATGCCCTAGGGGGCAAAATGTAATTTTTTGAGGATGTATTTGATCCTTGTATATTTTGTCATGTTTCTTGACATATTTGGATGGAGTTCGACCTCACGAACGCGTAGGCGTAAACCATTTGTGAAATAGAGTTATAACGAAGGAGTTATTAATGAGTGAAGTGGAGGGCAAAATAGATAATTTACCATTTAATTGGAAGGCTCTAGAAAATCTGGAGTAATGGGATGAGCCATGTGTGTGGCTAAGATAGAGAAGGGAAGTGAGATGGACGGATGAGATGAAGGAAGCAAGGAGAGAAAGGGGAAACAAGGGATTCTTGACCCGCGCCCTTTTGACCCGACCCGATCGGCTCCTTACTCTTCAAATGGCTTTCCGCCCATTTTTCCGGCGAATTACATCAAACCATCACTTGGAAAACCCTCCATGATCTTCCCGCTTCCTATTACACCCCAAAAATCAAGGGATTTGGCCTTGAAATTAGGAGAACTCGCACGATCGGTTACGGCAGCTGTATGTTCAAATCACTTAAATCTGAAGCTAACTACATGCATCTCCACCACCATTAGGCTTCCCTTGAGGCCTGTAACAAAGCCTAAACAACTATAGGGACGGCGGAGCACCAGAAGTGACCGATCGAAGCCACCCATTCTTAGGGTTCCGGCGGGTTCGAGATGAATTGGAGCATTTCCCAGCCAAATTAGACTTGGCAATAATATAAAACTTGCTCTACTCATTGAGATCTTCATTCTTGTAAATTTTGGATATAGTTGGATTTTTCAGTGAGTCGGGGCGGCCGACCGCCACCTGCGGCGGCGCATGGGCTGAGGCGTCCCCTGACCTTCCTAGGCTAAATTTGATACTCCAATTCTATATGTGAAGTCCAATTGATGAAATTCTATCATTTGAACTTAGTTCCATTAAGGTTTGCCACTTAAATAGTATAGCAATCGACGATCTGACCGTTGGATTGTCACTAAAATTTAATACATTATAGTACGTAATATTTGAGGACCATAGGAACTTACAGATCATGAATCCGACATACGGATCTTCTCGAATTGGATTTGTAAGTTGGTAAAATAAAACGTCCACCGTCACTTAATTTTGGCAATTGGTGGAGATCCGACCGTCGAATCGTGGTAAGATTTTAATATGTTATTCTAGAAGCATAATGTGGATCTTTTAGAAGTTACAGATTGAAAATTCGAGATGCGGATCTTTTGGATCGAGTTATGTAGGGTTATGGACCCTACCGTTAACCTTTGACCGACAGTTGACTTTTGGTCAATGGGTTACAAAACATTCTAGAATGTCCTTGGGGATATGTTTTATGCAAGTTACGTATTCTATCGATAAGAATTTTGAGACGTGATTTGATAATTGTTCTAGGAGCCGATCATTCGTGACGCCTCGATATTCGTGCTAGGGAGTTGTAGCGCGGACTCCAGGTGAGTGGGTCTTTTCCTTTTTATAGTGTGTGTGTGTGTGTGTGATAGTTTCCACAAATGCTCTTGAATTGATTCATGCATTTTATGCCATGTCTAAAATGTGTGATACTTTAAATGTTGCATTAGTATGAATTATATTTATATTGAATATGCTGCGGAGGCTCAGGTAAGCTTCAGGTGAGTATTATGTGATTGAATTTGGTTGCATCATATTGGTGTGCATAAATGCATTTAGAGCTCATCACTGCTACACCCCGGTGTTAATGCTTCCGCCAGAGGCCAGTGCACAATCTTTCACGTGATGTTCACCTCCCGCACTGCACGCTCACCTTGGATCCAAGTTTGGTGCCAGCCTTATCGTACAGACCACAATAGGTGGTTCCGACTCGTAGGTGACCTACGATTATTTGCACAGCCTTCACGTGATCGTAGTACTTGAGCGTTCATATTTACACCCAGCCCTATCGTACAGATCACAATAGGTGGTTCCGAATCGTGTGCTAGCATATATTGATGAGCTATAGGTCCAGTCATACAGGTCACATTAGGTGACTCCGACTGACATATTATTTTATCACTTGACTTACATCTTTTAGTGCGGAAACGTTATGGCATGGCATACTTTAGTTTTTACTGGCCTTGTGCATTGGTTTTCGTATGTATATGTGTAATATTATTTTTTGGAAACTATACGGGTTTTAAAGTGAGAGGTTATAACGTTTTCAAAAGGTTTTTATTAAAACTTTATTTTCAGGCTCACTCACCCTTATTTTTGCACCCGTCCATGTTTTAGCTACTAAACGTTTGTATCGACAAGGATTCTTGGCGAATCTCAATATGGGTGGCTACCCTAAGGGGATGATCCTTACCCACTCCACTGTACTTTACTTATGATCTGACGTTACTTGTGAAATGGGTTCATTCCCGCTCACTAGCGCACTCTTTTATTTAAGCACTTTTAGGTTTAAATTTATTCTCATATTCCACATCACTACATTTTATGACTTCGTCATCTTCCAGGTGTTGGCCAGCACAGCTCGATTCGAAATCCTAGTGGACATCCTGGATTCCCGGGTCAAGGTGTGTCAACCCATTTCTAATAGCTAAACATTGTAGCTAGGAAAATTAGGAAACAAAGCCAAAATCCCAACCAAAAACTAAAAAAAAAAACGGCAACAAAAACTCTATATAAGATCTTAATACCTTCATGCACACGCAATGTGGGGATAGTGGGATACCTTCATGCACACGCTTGTGGAAGAAAATAAAACAAATTAAAATTTTTAATTAAAAAAAAAAGATATTGTGGAATAGTGGGGTTTGAACTGTACCGATAGGAACCACAATAACTGACTATAACTGCCAATTCAGAGATGAGTCCAAAGTAACCGCCCTTTGTTGCCCTACAAAATCTGAACCCACTCCAACTGTTGAACTTTTTTCCTCTTCTCCTATTTTCTTGTCTCTTCATCCACCAAATCCACCCATCACAACAAGAACAAAACATTCCTCAATGAACAACACTCCCGACCTTGATTTCCGATTTCCCATATCTCCACCAACCCACCAGGACGCCGTCGTTCCCGCCACCGCCTACGCCGCTTCTTCTTCTTCCACTTGTTTCACTGCAAACGATAGAACCCACCAAAATCCCAGGAAGAAACGCTCCAAGCTGATCAGGCTCGACAACCCGACTGCTCTGAACAAGGTTTCGAGGCCAAAGTATGCAAAAAAGCCCGACCCGTCTGCCCCGAAGATCACGAAACCCTGCACTGAGTGCGGCAAGACGTTCTGGTCATGGAAGGCTTTGTTCGGGCACATGCGGTGCCACCCTGAACGCCAGTGGCGGGGCATTGAACCGCCACCGAATCTGCGGCGGCCCGCGTCGTCCAACATACCGCTGAGCGAGTTGAGATTGGCAATGGGTGAAGAGGACCACGAGGCGGCCTCAAGTTTGCTAATGCTTTCCAGTGGGATTACTTCTGGGACAAGTAATGAGATCATCATTAGTACTGCCGCTACTCGGAGTGTGAGTAATACTAGCAATCTCCAAGGTGCACTAGAGGTGTTTGATGGTTGTAATAGTAACAACAGTGGTAGGTTTGAGTGCTCGAGTTGTAAGAAAGTGTTTGGATCCCACCAGGCGTTGGGGGGCCACAGGGCAAGCCACAAGAATGTGAAGGGCTGTTTTGCAATTACGAGAAGCGATGGGGAGGTTGATCAGGATCATCATCACCATAATGGAGATGGTGGTGATGATGATGGTGATGGTGATGAGGATGTGATGGATGAGGATCACATGGACTTGGGATCATCATTAGGGCACAAGTGCAGCGTTTGCTGGAGGGTCTTTTCAAGTGGGCAGGCATTGGGAGGGCACATGAGGTGTCACTGGGACAAAGGGGATGAGACGCAATTAGGGTTAGGGTTTGAGCTAGGGTCCGGGTTCAACCTGCAGCATCCGTGTGAAACTTCAAAAGGATTATTATTAGGTCAAAATTCTGGTGGTGGTGGGGGGTTGGACTTGAATTTGTCTGCTGCTGCTTCTGCTTCTCACACTACTGAAGATGATCATCAGCACTACTCTTCTTCTGGACTCACTTTGGATTTAAGGTTGGGTCTTTGAAGGAATCTGAAGTACTGAATATATATATATATATATATATATATATATATATATATATATATATAATAGTGTGTGTATTCTGGAACTTAAATAGGTGATTGGTATATTTTGTAACAATTGATATTTGACATGGAAATATATGTGTATTTAGTTAAAATACTTGTTATTGGCTCCTCAATTGGGAGATTATATATAAATATATCGTGTATTAGACAAATTTCTCATTACAATTAAATTTCTTAGCTAAGAAATTACAAATTAGCTGAGTTCGGTTTGTTAGATGTTTGTCTTAATGCATGTAGCACATTAATTTGTTGTTCATCTGCCAACGTATGAACTCAAGTTGCACCTTCTTGCTAGTTTGGTTTGGTATTTGTTTAGTCTCTGGGATTGAGTTACAAGCCATTAGCCAAAATATAGCGTGAGCGGCGACTGGCCCGATCGATTTGTAGCTACAAGCTGTCATATTACACAGGAAAATCGAGTCTGAAAAATCAGAAATTCAGACGTTAGGGTTATTGAATCAATTCTTCTGTTCCCATTCCAATAGCTAAGTTGGTTTGGAAGCAATTGTTAAATTGCTTTCTTTTAGTTAGGTCTGCTTTGGACACTGGAATACGCAGGCAAATTAACAGATTAGTCCATGAATTTAAAGTAATGAATCCAGATTAGGGTATTTAACCCAAATATGCAAGCACATTCCGTAAAAATATTATTAGATCAACTAAGGGAAATAACCTATCTGATTTTCTTTCCTTCTAATCTATCTGATTTTCGTTCCTTACTTTCTTTATAAGTTTCCCATTTTTTTCACTTCAGCAATTACCAAGTTTTCATTTTTTATTTTCCCCATTTCTGATAAGTAAACTCGTGAAATGAAATATATTTTGAGTTGGTTACCTAATCATGTATCCTCTTCGATAACTCAGATGTTGCCAAATTGTCATGTACTTTCGACAATGGGAATTCTGCCTAGAGTGGCATTAGCTAACAAACATACCTTTAGTATTGGAATCAAAGCATCAAATATGATTAGTGTCCTATATAGCACGTATCAATAACATGAACGGCATGACGAAATCTCAAGCCGCCTAACCCAAGATTTCATTACGCAAATCTTTACTTTCTCTTTACAAGAAAGGCGGACTTCAAATTAATTAAATAAAAAGGAGACTTCTAAGGATGCATTGCAACACAAATTCGAATTTTTTTTTAAACCATTTCTACTTAAAAACCAGTCGCTATGCTTTTCCCACATTAATTTGTTACGGATCATACAATTGGGCCAAACGTTCGCATAAACCTTGGATTTAACAAAATTTTTTTGAATCGAATGATGACCGTAACAAACGTCAAACATCAACTCAATCCGAAGAAAATTATGCAGAAGCTTTACAAAATTATTATGAAGCTATGCGATTAGAAATTGATCCTTATGATCGAAGTGAACCACCACATTTTGAGCCCAATGAACATAAGAGGACAAGCAAGTGTAAAATTAGAAGCTGCAGGAACAAATAAAGCATCTGGAATGCAGTTGACAAATTTACCTTTTAATTTTATTTTTCAACAGTTCCAATTCAACACTTTCAGCAGCTTTGGCTACTGCTGACGTAAAAATACTGCACATATTGATATGGCAACCCAAATTTTACAGACAACTTGCAGTGAATACCAGGAGGAGACCCAACTGCAGAAAAGGTAGGAACCGGTGGAAAATAAACTAGTATGCACACTTTTATCCAGCTGCAATTTACTGATTAGCACAATTTGCTCCTTCTTGGTTTCATTTCACTTCTTGGATTGGTCTTCCTGAGTTGAGGGCACATTAAAGTGCTTCACAGATTTCCCGAGAACATTGAAACGCCCAACACGTTGCAACTCTTTTGCTGCAATAATGGGAGATGCAAAAGGGAATGTAAGAGGCACAGGTTTTCTATTTTTCCAGATATGGACGGTGGAAATATAATAGGAACAATTAACAGAAAGCTTGAAAAGTTTATATGTAGCCACTATCCGGCTACAACAGTTATGGCGACCGGAAAACACATGATTACCAGATAATTATAGAAGATTAAAAGAACTTGGGCTCTTTCAACTCTGACCCAACATCAAATGGATCACAGAGTTTTAAATGGGGAATAATTTTGTTCACCACTCTCAAGTGATGGTGATGCTCACCATTGGATAAGTTTAAATCTCAATATCTGTGTAGTGGATAGACAAATCTCCAGATTTAAACTCATCCGATGGTAATAAGGGGTAGTGAGCATTACCACCATTTGAGGGTGGTGAGCAAAAATGTACTCTTTTAAATGAGAAAGTAATGAATGATTTTGAAAGAGATAGAAGCCACGTATTTGGACGAAAATGCTTACATTGAAGCAGGTCAAGATTTCTTAACATATATTATGGGTAACTTCCCCAATCCGGAGTTACACAAAGACCAAGATAATTATATTTGTAACAAGACAATAAAACAAGAATTTCCATTATTGAATTCCAATTAAGGGATATTTGCTTAGCAAATTTTTAACTGTAACAGATCTCTGAAAAAAAAAAAAAAAAAAAAAATGGAATCATAATACCTTCCTCCAGTGAAAGCTGAATTGATCTCTTTTCCAACTCAACTGCAAGTCTGCTCAGTTCAACAGAGGACAGCGACCGTAGCACTAGCATAAAATCAAAATCCAAAGGGGAAGTCAGTACAGTTATAATCTAGGGAAATTCAATCAAAACATATTAAGGTGGATTTTCTCAATTCAAGAGCGTACTCTGGAGATAATCCTCATGCTCTGATTGGTCCAATTTCCTCAACAGCAACTGCAATTGATGGAATCGCTCTTCCCAGTGCAGATTTTTTAGACCCTTTGGCAATGTAGCAGAAGTATGGGGATGGCCATTGGCTCCTGCTGGTGGTAGTCCAGTACCAGACTTACAAAGCGGGACCGGAACTGAAGGTTTTCCAGGCAGAATGGTTGAAGCTGCCACTGGAAAAGATGCAAAAGCCGGCACACAAAAAACTTTTGTTTCCTTTGCTTGGGATATGGGTCGGGTGCTTGCCTCGTGGTGACTAAGTTTCCTTGACACCTGACACTCGGCATTAATGGTTGCTTTATCACATGCGTTATTTCTGACTGCGTCTGCTTCTGATTTTCTACGAACATAGACAAGCTGTGCATTTGCAGCACTGCTACCGTGGGATTGGTGTTGAGGAGGGCTCATCTTCTGCTCAGGTAAAGGTCTCTTGGTGCTCGAAACTCTAGGGACATAACTAGTGTGTCCTATATCCTTGGGCACATTTTGCAGATCTCTTAACACGGTCTTCTTTACAGGAGCTGGTAGTTGTTTATCATGAAGAGGCGACTCAGATTCAGTAGTTCCCATCCCATATTACTGACTACAGAACCTATGGTTGGCTGAACCATCTAAAGTAAGAGACCTTGTGATGAAAAGCCAGTCAAAATTAGAAACAAAAGAGTAATTCGATGATTAACAAAAGCAAACTTACAATGGTAAACTAAAGCAGACAAGCTTATTTTACATAAGATCTCCAGAGCACGACAGACAAAGCATGTTCTTGATCAGAAATTCTCTCCTACAGACCACAATGGTGCGCACAAGAGACTACATCGTTCTTGATATAGGTTTCAAAGTAGTACACACAGTTAAAACCGTTGGAAGAGTTCATCTAACACAATATCAAAGTAATATCTTACAAGAGGTAGTTTGACCAAGTATTCATCCTCTGTAATTATCTACACAAGAGTAGAAACCTACCATATCTAATACAAGAAGGTGCTAATAAGTGCATTACTGCATTATAAATAAAGAAATAAGTGAAATCGGCAAACAAATTAAATGTTGTATGCTCAACATTTTCTCTCGTTCTTTCTTGGCGGGAAAAACTCAATTTCGGTATTATGACCTAAATTGCATTGCAAGTTTCATTTAAACTTACTTAGAAGAGCCAAACTCAAGTCTCATAAAAACACCAATTTTGCTTCCAAATACCTAACAATGCATACTTTTATCACACCAAAAGCAGCTTAAAGGCTAATGAATGATCAAAATAACTTGCTCTATGGATACATTTCGATTCCTCTATTTAGCTCTATAAACTCTGAGACAAATAGCATCAAAGAAATCATCCTTATCCAAATCAGCAAAAACATTAAATGTCGTATACCGAACATTTTATCTTTCTTGGCGGGAAAAACGCAAGTTCGGTATTATGACCTAAAAATGCATTCCTTTAAACTTTAAAGAAGACCCAAACTCAAGTCTCACAAAAACGCCAACTTAGCTTCCAAATACCAAACGCTGCATTCCCTTTTCACACAAAAAGCAGCTTAAAGGCTAATCAATGATCAAATAACTTGCTTTCACACGTTTAGATACCACTTCCTAATTCCGGAAACTTAAAGACAAATATGCGTCAAAGAAAATTACCATTATCCAAATCACTGCATTTCCGCATGAATTTATCAGTTTCGAGACATGGGTTCTACTAAAATCGAAAATTTAGCAACACCCATCTGATCAATTTCACTTTAAAATCAAACTCCATACCAAAAGATCAACATGCAATTGAGATTTTGTTCATGTTCTACCATCACATAACACCTAATCAGACCGTTGAAAATGCAAATGCATATATATGCAAAAACAAGAAGAAAAATACCAGAACAGCTAATGATTCGAAGAAGAAAACGAAGATCTTGATCGAGAAAAAGCAATGGAAGGTGAAGGGGAAGAGCATTTACCTTAACCGCTTGAAACTATGGGTTTCAAAAGCCAGAAACTATGGCTCTCTAACTAGTAACTACGCAAGGCATTTTGCATTTTGGTCCTTAGAGTCTTTTGATATTATATTTTTACCCCAGAAGGACTTGATTATCATTCTTTTCCTGTAGCCTGTTGGGCCTGAACTGTTGCTTTGGTTATATATTCTTGGACTTGGTTCCTTTTCTTTTTTTAATTTACCATTATTAAAGGAAGAGAGGGAGAGTTCGAAATTTTTACAATAATATAAGGAATGAGGAGTTTCGAACTCGAGAGCATGGGTAGAAACTCAATACTCTATCCACTAAGATACTAAACCACATGCACGTGTTCCCTGACTCTATTGTGATTTATTCAATTCAAAAACTAAAAATTAACAAGGGTGTTTAAAGTGAGAAAAAGTGGGTGCAAAATGGGTTTAGAAAGAAAAAGAAGAAAACGAAAAAGAAACCCCGCCAACATCACCTACGACATCCACCCCTACCTCTCTAAACCCAAAGACATACAATGTTCTTCACCTCCTCACCAACCACCCAACCACGCCATTTGCACCTCCCATACCGCCCACAATCAAAGACCCAAATCTCATCCCACCATAATAAAGATGCAATACTCCAAGTACCATAATAATAAATCAATTAAGAGGTATCATCTAGTTAAGCCAATTTGTTCAATCCCAATCATTAAAAATGAGTTCAATGAGTATGTGTGCATAATCCTAGTTATTCGTTCTTCCTTTTCAGAAAAATTCAACCATTTTGTGATAAACCAATTTGAGGTTGAAACTCAATGAGTTTAAACCATTCATTAGGAATGCCAAATGATTTCGGTGATCGGAGGTTAGAGAGAGAGAGGGTGTTTTCATGGAGGAGCGGGAATGAGATAATCGAAGGTATTTTCACTAATGGGATGTCATTTGGTTTTTTTTTTTTTTTTTTTTTTTTTAAAGCCTTGTAGTATATGGGGAAAACAAAGGTTCCTAACAAAAAAAAATTTATATGTTGGTTTAGAAAGAAAATTATTAGGTCCGAATAAAATTTTCCTAAAAAATGAAGCTTGATTCCGTCATTGAATAAAATATCAACAAATAGTGGAAATACAAGTTTATGATCACTATCAATATCTAAAGAGAAGTACTAACTGAGTGGTTTAGTTGTGGTCCATTGCCTCCAACTGTTACGGACAAAAACCTTACGGGAGTGACTGTTGCACCGAATTATTTCGGACTGGACTAGTTTCAGAGACTAAGTAAGACTGGCTTAGAATAGACGAAGCTGGATTAACTTAGTGAAATGTTTGATACAATGTCAGACTAAGAAGTAGGATAGGTAACAAACTCTAGTATTATATTTTTATTATTAATCCCCTTTTTTCTCACTTCTCCGTCCCACTCTCTCCTTCTTTTTCTCCCTTCTTCCCCATATCAAACCTTACTAAACTAGACTTTTCAAAAAATTTCCTGTAAACTCCCTCTTGATTCCTCTCTATATCTCTCTTTTTCCTTCCTCTCTTTCCTAGCTGTGCGCTATTCAAACAGAACCCTCACGGCCAAACCTCTTTACCCTCAGGGTGTGTTTGTTTGACCTCGTTAAGTTTCACTGGACTGGCTAGGATTACTAGTCAATGTAATCCTATGTTTGTTTCTTGCATGGACTAATTTAAATGAGACTAGCAGGGACTCATGCCGACTATGCGCTTCATTAGCCGGTCTTCTCTAAGGACCCCAAAATCAGGCCGACTACTAAGACCTTTGCCCCTCCCATCTATGTCTTCTTCTTCGCTTCGCCCCTACCCTCGCGCTTCGCTCCATGTCGACATAGACTCCACGGTTGGATCGATGTCGCAGCTCCTCTCATGGCGCTAGATCTGGGTTCGCCGACTGCCTCAACGTGCTGAATATGGGATCAATTTTCTTCTGGAATTGCCCTTCTTTATGTGTTTTGTTGATTGAATTGTTGCGGGTTTGTTTTGGATTGTCTTATTTGGGGATTTGGCATTTGGGTTGGTGAAGTTTTGTGGGTTTTTGTACTTGGGTTTTGGTAGTTGAGGCAAGTAGTACCTCTCAGACTTTCAGAAATTTTGGATGGGTTTTTGGAACAGATGGGGGATATGCCCTGCAATTCGATGGGTTTGGAACATATGGGTTTTGGAACAGATGGGGTCAAAGTTGCAGAGTACCTGCAATTCGAGAAGAAGAAGAGGGATATGCTCTTTTTTTATTCATATATTAATTTTGATAATAATAAATTAAAATATAATAATAACTTTTAGTTAGTCCGACATTGCATCAAACATTTCACTAAGTTAGTTAAGCTTAGTCTATTCTAAGCCAGTCCAATTTAGTCCATGAAGCTAATCCAGTCTGAGATAGTCCGATGCAACAAACGCACCCTAAGCGTTTTTTGGCCAAACATCGTCGACTTTTTTCTTTTTTTTTATTTTTTTATTTATTTTTATTTGGGTAAACTGAAAATAGTATTCCAAGGCAAAGGCCCAATTACAAGATAAACACAAATAAAAAAGGAACCCCAAACCAAAGCCCAAAACAACAGTTTTGAGCTCGGAAACAGGCAAACCAAAAAGAAAACTCTATATTCCTGCAACCACAGCCGCCACCGCCACACTGTTGAGAAACCGCCATAGACCAAAATTCCAACCCGAAGCCATTGATCCAGCTAACCAAATTTGCAAGAGTGAAGGAGAAGGCGACTCCAACAACGTCCAAAGACCACCATGAAGATCAGGACAACAACTAGAAACCGAATGAAGCTAGTGAGAAATAACCCACCAGCAACAAAGTCGTCGAAGGCAACCAAGCCACTGAAGACAAATCCATGGGAGGTGGTGGTGCGAACACCCAAGTCGGAACTCTATGCACTTCCCGGGAGAACCACGTCAAAACACGTTAATGGTTCAAAGTTGCATATCTAAAAAAAAAAACATGAAGTGATGGCTGGGAAGGGTAACACGTTAAGGATTGTTGGAACTAGGTGGGAAGGGTAACAAAAGGATGGAAGAAAAACATGGAGATTAATGGTGGGAAAAGAAAAAAGAGGATGGGAAAGGGAGATCGAAAGTGATGGCTGAAAATTTGATTTTTAAAGCACAGAGGGTAGGAAGAAAGGGCAGATCGGTGCGGAAGAAGCAGGAAAAACAGAAATTAAAAAGAGAAAAGGAAGCAAGGAAGAAGGACTACTGACCCTGGCTGTAGCTAGGGCCAATGACAGAAGGGGAACGAAAAATTAGAACCAAGCTCATATACGGGCAAGAAAAGACTCTCACAGCAGGGAGAGAAGACCTCTCACATGAGGGAGATAGATTTTTTAATTATATCTATGTTTAACCTCGTCGACTTAGACGAGGTTAACACCACCAACAAACTTTTCACCATCCCTGGATCCAAATTTGATCTTTGCATGCTCGAATCTATCACGGATTCGAAGAAACCCAAATAGGCTGAGAATTCCATGTCATTTTCCAACGATCTTTGACCCCCTTTTGTTCTCAATTCAGGTATAATTCCCCCCCCCCCCCCCCCCCCACCCCTGCCCACTCCCGGCTGCAATTTGGTATTCATTTGAAAATTGATTGTGAAACATAATTGAAAATTGGCTAGTCTCATGCTTTTTTGGGGGCGTCGCTAAGAACTGCTAGTCCCATGGTTAGTCGACGCGAGTGAAAGTTAGTGTCAGCAAACCTAATCCTTGGTGGGTAGGGATGACAACAATTCGGTTTGGGGAAGGAAATGTTATATCCATTCTCATAACCACAAAAGTAATCACATGCATGACCATAAATTAACCATCGGGTATTATCCATAACCATACCAACCGGGTAACAGATTTCCTATCGGTTAACGATTATATCCATCTTTGTCAATACAAAAAACAAATTCGTTCAATTGACGCATTATAATTTAGTAAATATTAATTTCATCATAAAATATTTGATGTCTAAAATGATTCAATGAATGAATCTTGTGGAGTATAAAATTGAAGCTAAACATTGATGATATTGGCTGATCTTTGATATCTCCCATAAGTACCATGAATTCTCATTGATTTTGATTCATATCAAAACTTTTGAATTTTCCCACAAAATGCAACTTTTGTATTCTCAAGATAATGGATTCGGTGAGTCATGAATATATATATATATTAATACTATTATATTATAATACAATTATGTATAATAATATTATTCGGTTCAGATTCGGGAAGGGATACAGATTGGGGACCCCTATAACTATATCCAAAATCATAATTGAATAAAATTCATGGGTTTTTCCCATATCCCAAATATACCCAAATTTTCATACCTAAATTCAATACATTCGGACGGTTATCCACGGTTATTGGTTTAACGGTTAGAATTGTCATCCCCGCTTACGGGTAACACATGACTAGACTAACCCTTAGTCCAATCCTGTCCATTGAGAGTTAGGGAAGACAAACAAACACCCCCTATGTGTTTTAGGTTTTTACTGAAGTTCCTCTCCTGCCATCTAATAAAAATGAGTGCATTTTTTTTAAAGGTACATTTTAATAAAACAAATTAGGTACATTTTAGAAGAGAAAAAAAACCGGTACATTTTTAGACAAATTGTGAAATTTTTGCAAAATGAAAAAGGAAACGAATTTTTTAAACTGAAATTAATTAAGAGAGATAATCTTGCTAAACCAAACCTCTAAAAAAAAAAGTAAACCAATTGAATGTGAGCACTAAAAGCCCTAAAAAAGTAATTTATGTTATAAATATATCAAAGTTAGAGAGATAACCTTTTAATAGTAGGTACGAGATAGATGTAAAATTTCACACTTAAAACTATAGTATAAGAGGATAACAAATAAAAGACGGAGGAATAGATGATGTTATTGATATTTTTCCCTCGTTCTCTTCTTCTTATATTTTTCTGTCACCTGAAAGCATACGGAGTGCTCTATTTATAGAGCAACTCCAAACTGATGCATTAACTGCACATTGAAGTTTACAACACTTCCTTTGACAATACAACCTCCATGCATTTACAAATTCAATTTTACTCTGGATGGACATTGAAAACTTCTACCAATGCTGGAAAACTTCTACCAATTACTGTGGGCATTCATTACCCACCAGTCTTTTCAACACTCCCCCTTAGATGCTCACATATCAACATGAGTTGCCTCGTTAAAACCTTGCTTGGAAAAACCCAGTGGGAAAAAATCATAGCAAAGGAAAAAGAATACAACTTTTCCTGGATCGTTGATATAGTGTCAAGTATGCTTATGTTGCCTCGTTAAAACCTTGATAGGAAAAACCCAGTGGGAAAAATCCTAATCGAAGGAAAAAGAGTACAACAAGCATGTATCATGGATGCTCCCCCTGATATGTATCTACCCCTGATTCCGCATTCTCCAAATTTAGCAGTTTGGTAAGTCGACGTAATCTGATACTTTGCATTAACTTCTGAAACGTGCACTTTGGTAGAGATTTGGTGAACAAGTCTGCCAAATTTTCATTCGAACGGATTTGTTTGACTTCAATAACTTTAGCCTTCTGAAGCTCATATGCACTGAAAAACTTTGGAGATATGTGTTTAGTCTTATTGCCATTGATGAATCCTTCCTTCATTTGGGCAACACAGGCTGCATTATCTTCATGAATGACAGTTGGATTGTTTGTCTTCGAAGTTAGACCACATGAATTGCGGATATGATGGATCATTGATCTTAACCAAGAACATTCACGACTTGCTTCATCTAAAGCAAGTATTTATGAATGATTTGAAGATGTGGCAACTAATGTTTGCTTGGTTGAGCGCCATGAGATTGTTGTATCTTCATTCTTAAACACATATCTAGTTTGTGAGCGGGCTTTATGCGGATCAGAGAGAAAACCAGCATCTGCATATCTAACAAGGACCTGATCATTTGTGGAGTTCTTTGAGTAGAAGAGACCCATGTCTGTTGTCCCACGAAGGTATCGCAATACATCTTTGATACCCTTTCAATGGCGAATTGTTGGAGCAGAGCTATACCTTGTTAACAAGTTAACTGAAAAAGCTATATCTGGTTTAGTACATTGTGCTAAATACAACAAAGCACCTATTGCACTCAGATATCGTACTTCTGGACCAATGACCAGTTCATCATCTTCTTTTGGACGGAATGGATCTTTCTTAATGTCCAAAGAACGAACGACCATTGACGTGCTGAGTGGATAAGTCTTGTCCATACCAAATCGCTTCAGAATTTTTTCAATGTAAGCTGATTGGTGGACCAAAATTCCACTAGCACAATGCTCGATTTGCAGGCCGAGACAATATTTTGTTTTTCCAAGGTCTTTCATTTCAAATTCGCTTTTTAGCTATTCAGCAGTTTTATTGAGCTCTTCAGGAGTTCCAACTAGATTCATATCATCAACATATACTGCCACTATAGCGAATCCAGAATTGGATTTCTTAATGAACACACAAGGGCAAATGACATTGTTGATATACCCTTATTTGATCAAATACTCACTGAGACGATTATACCATATTCGTCCAGATTGTTTTAGACCATAAAATGATCGCCTTAATTTGATCGAGAGCATACCTCGTGGTTTGTTACCTGTTTCAGGCAACTTAAGTCCTTCTGGGACTTTCATATAGATGTCAGTATCTAATTCTCCATATAGATACATGGTGATGACATTCATAAGTCGCATGTCAAGTCTTTTTGAAACCACTAAACTTATTAAGTAACGGAACGTAATTGCGTCCATTACAGGAGAGTATGTCTCCTCATAATCAATTCCAAGTCTTTGAGAAAAGCCTTGTGCAACAAGTCGTGCTTTGTATCTTGCAATCTTGTTTTTCTCATTGCGTTTCCTTGTGAATACCCATTTGTAACCCGCGGGGTTTACACTAGGTGGGGTTTGGACAACTGGTCCAAAAACATTCCGCCTTTCCAAGGAATTTAATTTTGCCTGGATTGCATCTTTCCACTTAGGCCAATCCTTTCTCTGTTTGCATTCATCAACAGAGCAGGGCTTAATATCATCACTTAAGATGATTTCAGTGGCTACTGCGAATGCAAACATATCATCGATAATTATTTCATTTCGATCATTGTACATGCATAATTTATGGTTCTTTGCTTTCATGTACTTCTGTCTCTTCAGGGACATGTGTCTCATCAAGAACATTTTCTTTCTCTGGAAGTCCAGAATCATGAATTATGGATTTATCATTCATTTTCTCTTCCTAAATGATTTCATTTAGATTCAGCTGTGCCCTCGACTTTCTCTTTCGAGGGGCTGAATCTTTTGAACTTGGGGGTCTACCACACTTCAAGCGTGTACCAGATGAATCATTCGCTGCCACTTTATTTTGTCCAACAGGGACATCAATTCTTGCAGGTGCATTTGCAGCTGGTATATGTGATTTTGTCACTTTTATAGCATCATTAAATACATCTGACATTTGATTGGCAATGCTTTGAAGATGAACGATCATTCTCACTTCATTTTCACATTGAATGCTGCGAGGATCAAAATGAGACAAGGTGAGAACAACCCATGTCAGCTCTTTCCGTTCTTCTGGAACGGTCTTTTCTCCCCCTAACGACGGGAAGACTGTCTCATTAAAGTGACAATCAGCAAAATAAGCTATAAACATATCACCTGTTAGGGGTTCCAAATATCTGATGATAGATGGTAAATCAAAACCCACGTAAATTCCCAGTCTACGCTGAGGTCCTATTTTAGTGCGTTGCGGCGGTGCAATAGGCACATAAACAACATAACCAGAAACTCGTAAATGTGAAATGTTTGGCTGATGTCTAAACACGAGTTGTATTGAAGAGTATTGATGGTTGGCTATAGGTCTCAATCGAACCAATGATGCAGCATGTAAGATGGCATGTCCCTATGCAGAGACTGGCAATTTGGTTTTCATAAGCAGAGTGAGAGCTATTAATTGAAGCTGCTTGATCAATGCTTCTGCTAAACCATTTTGAGTATGAACATGAGGAACAGGGTGTTCAACATCAATGCCCAATGTCATGCAATAATCATCAAATGTTTGAGACGTAAATTCACCAGCATTATCAAGTCGGATTGACTTAATGAGATAATCTGGGAACTGTGCTCTTAACTTAATTATTTGAGCAAGAAGTCTCGCAAAAGCTACATTCCAAGTAGACAAGAGACAAACATGTGACCATCGGGTAGATGCATCAACCAAAACCATAAAATATCAAAATGGTTCACATGATGGTTGAATAGGCCCACAAATATCCCCTTGAATTCTTTGTGAAAATGATGGGGATTCAGCATCAACCTTTAGTTGTGATGATCTAATTACCAACTTCTCTTAAGAACAAGCTTTGCAAGGGTTATCATTTGAGATAACAATGTGTCTACTCACTAATGGATGTCTATTAGAGTTGGTAATGATCCTACGCATCATGGTAGATCCTGGATGACCCAGACGGTCATGCTAAAGCATGTAAACTTTTGAATCAATGAACTTCTGGTTCATGACAGTATGTGATTCAATTGTCCTTATGTATGTATAATACAATCCACTCGACAAACCACGCAACTTCTCCAATTTACGCTTCTGGGTATCATTGGAGGTAATGCATAGATACTCCATATTTTCTGCACCTTTCATTTCAATGTGGTATCCATTCAAACGTATGTCTTTGAAACTCAACAAATTTCGAGTAGATCGAGTAGCATACAATGCATTCTGTATGGACAATATTGTTCCATTTGGTAACATAATCTGGGCTTTCCCTGAACCTTCAATTACATCTGAAGGTCCTGATATTGTTGTTACCCTTACCCTTGTAAGTATTAAGCTTGAGAAATACTTTCGATCACGAAGTATTGTATGTGTGGTTGCGCTGTCTAAAAGACAAATATCTCTGCCATTTCTCATGTTCTGAGAATAATCACAGTTTTTATCCATACTCTCTGAGTAAGAGAATCAGAGTTCAAAGCAAGTTATAACAAGATATTTACATGCCACTTTTATTGAATCTGAAATACTACAAGTTCAGCATAATAAAAGTACATCAATGATTCAATCAGACTGGTATACTTCATTTCTCCTTTCCACATTAAAGTCTGGAACATCTAGGTGGGTTGTGTTCAATTGACCTGATAAGTCAAACACTGGATCAGGTATATCCATTGGTCTAGCCTGGTCGAGAAAATTGGTCTCGACACCCTTCTCCTTGAGGGATGCTTGATACAGATCCATCAGATGTTTTGGGGTACAACAAGTACGCGCCCAATATCCATTGCCACCATACCTATGGCAGGCTCCTTCAGAGTTCCTGGAAGTGTTGTTCATATGAGCTTTGCCTTTGTGGCGATTCACATTTTTGAAGCTCGGGCCTGAATTATGCCTCGGAACCTGGTTGTGAAACTAAACTCCATGGTTCTTGCCTTTCCTGTTCCACCGACCTTGCTTGTGGCCACGTCCTTGTTTATGATTATCACCACCAGAGGATGTGGCGTTCACTTTGAGGGAAACAGCATTCACTTCTGGGAATAGTGCAGGTCCAATAGGTCGGGAATGATGTTTTTTCATCAGGAGCTCATTGTTCTGTTCAGCTACTAAGAGCACAGATATCAGTTGGTTGTACTCAGTGTAGCTTTGTGCTCTATACTGCTGCTGCAGGAACACGTTGGAGGCATGAAATGTGCTGAGAGTCTTTTCCAGCATATGTTCCTCAGTAATAGTATCCCCATAGAGCTTCATCTGAGAGGTAATTCTGAACAACGCAAAATTGTACTCTGCCACTGACTTGAAGTCCTGGATCCTCAGATGAGTCTACTCATAACGAGCCCTTGGAAGAATCATCGTTGTATGGTGATTGTATCTATTTCTCAAAGCATTCCAGAGAGCTAACGGATCTTCAACCGTTAAGTACTCGCTCTTTAGCGCCTCATCAAGATAGCGACGAATGAAAATCATGGGTTTTGCCAGATCTCGAGAGGATGAGCTGCTCTCTTCCCTGATGGTATCTCCAAGATTCCCTGCTTTCAGATGGATCTTGGTATCCAGTACCCAGGTCAGGTAATTTTTCCCAGTAATATCCAGGGCAGCAAATTCAAGCTTCGCCAAGTTCGTCATTTTCTTTTCTGAAAGAAAATGAGATGTGTAAGAACTTGCAATAATATGTATTCCTGGAGGAATATAATGTTAGAACTTCTGGTTCTTACAAATTTTTCATTTTGATCTTTAGGCCAAAATGATAAGCACTCTAAACTTCTGGCTCAATATTTTCAGGGTGAATGAAGAGGGCGATTGTACCTCACCATTCTCATTGAAATAATGTAACATAGAATAAGCGATTATTCCGCACCACTCAAGTAGCAGGAAAATTAAATACGCAGAGCAGGATGGACGATTATACCGCACCACCTAAAATTGCAATGAAATTAAACATCAGGCAAATTTAAATATGCAGGGTGGGGTGGGCAATTATACCGCTCCACCTAAAATTTGCAATAAAATTAAATCTGCAGTCCAAGATAGACGATGATACCGCATCGTCTTGGATCGCAGTAAGAATAAATTTGCAGTTCAAGATGGGCGATTGTACCGCACCATCTTGGATTGCAGTAAAATTAACATAAATAAATACTGGGTTAGTAATCAATCTCTTAACCAAACAAGAAATCAAAGATGTATGTAACCGTTAGGTTGAGAACTAAGAGCAGGCATGGAGCAAACAGTTCGTCGCGAGGGTATACCGCACAATTGAGGCAGAGGAAGAAGATGAACAGTAAAAACCTTAAAGGAAACATTTTTTCTTTCTTTCGTTCGGCGAAGAGAGATGAGAGAATAATTATATTTAGAGACTCGTGCTGATAACATGTTATAAATAGATCAAAATTAGAGAGATAACTTTTTAATAATAGGTATGAGGTAGATGTAAAATTTCACACTTAAAACTATATCACAAGAGGATAACAAATAAAAGACGGAGGAATAGATGATGTTATTGATCTTTTTCTCTCGTTCTCTTCTTCTTATATTTTTCTGTCATCTGAAAACATACGGAGTGCTCTATTTATAGAGCAACTCCAAACTGTTGCATTAACTGCACATTGAAGTTTACAACACTTCTTTTGACAATACAACCTCCATGCATTTACAAATTCAATTTTACTCTGGATGGGCATTGAAAACTTCTACCAATGCTAGAAAACTTCTACCAATTACTGTGGGCATTCATTACCCACCAGCCTTTTCAACAATTTAAATTTATGCTTAAAAAATATATTAATAACATGTTAATATATTTATGCTAAAATGTGACGTGTACAAAAGTCAAATAACCTTGATCAAAGCATGAAATACTATAAAGCTTTGATCAAAGGACATCGTTGGCTAGGGATGAAACTCTAATAAGTAAAATAGAAGTTCATTAATTCTTTGTTGACAATTTACGTTTCCTTTTTGCATTTATATTTTACTTTCGGTCAAAATCTAAAGAATCCTAAGGTGCATCGTTATCAAATGATATTATATTAGGGAAATGATCTTAGCTTTGATAGGACTGATCAATATTGAAACAATAGTACAATGGTAAGTGGCTCTTTACCACAATGGTAGAAAGATATTGTGTCTTTGCATGAAGATTTGAGTTCGAACCTCGTCGATGACTAGTAACCCTTTACCACAATTATGGAAAGTTGTTATGCCCTTGCATGATAACTTGTATTCAAACTAAGAATCTTACTATAGGGTTGTAGCTCAATCGATTAAGAAGCTTCTTCATGCACCTAAAATCCTGAGTTTGATTCCTGCGCATAAGACCCCATGGCGGTTGATGGTGTATATGTGGCAAGTAAGTTGTTATATAAAAAAAGGCCTTGAATTGATTGATAGTCATTTCAATAAATCAACCAGACAGCAACAATTATGATTTGTTCTATGACCAAACAAAAATTAAGATTTGTTAAATTTAAAGGAGTAAGATTCTCTATCATCCTAATCTCTCTATCTTTCCATTCCCTTTTATTTGAACGACCACGGTTAAACTACGTCAACATTTTATATTGATTTTTTTCTTAGAAATAATAAAACAAAAAGTAATGTGTAAGAGGAAAGAAGGGAATGAGAATAGAAGGGTAAAGAATCATTCTTCAAATTTGAAACCATTCAAATGTGCATGTATACATAACCCAAAAGGAGGAGGATTATCTCCCCCTTTAATCTCTCTCCTATTTAAACGATTAAGGCACATCAACATTTTATATTGATTTTTTATAAACAAAAACAAAGTGTGAAAGAAGGGAAAGGAAAGGGAGAGGAATAATCGAGGAGAGAAACCTTCTCCGGATCAAAAAGGCACTTTTCAAGCAAACAAGGGAGAAACTAAGAGAGAGAAGCAAGTAAATAGTAGGGGTAATGCAAAAGCTTAGCCACAAGTAGTTTCACAGCTCTATCATCGTGTGTTCTTGCTTATTCACACCCCTCAAAATGGAATCTACAAGCGCCTGTATGTCTTGTCTTGCGATGACTTTACTCCAAGTTTACTAATTTCACACGTCCACAAGAAAATTTCCCAATCGAATAATATAAAAACTTGAAACCGAGTGAAGTTACACCCCAGGATTCCCTAAAAGTCGCTCTACCGCAGCATGGACATTCCCAGAAGTGGCTTGCAATGCCCTGATATTCTCTTGGGTATCGAAGAAACCCATTTCTCGAAGCTGCCTCAGCTGATTTTCATACAGTTCTTCCGGTGGTACTGCAACCGCAATGACAAGTGTTCGGAGTCAACATAACGGTTTATTTAATTCGACTTCTTATAATAAAAAGTTGATTTCATAAAGGATAAGATTGTATTAAGATGTTATGAATGAATAGGGAGCCTAACCATTAGGGTTTGCAGCAGCCAAGCTGCCGGCTCCAAGACCTCCAAACATGTTCATCAGCATCTCCAACCCGGCATTATTAGGGGCACCTGATCATACACAGAAATTAAACAAGTGTGAACACCCAAAAGAAGAAAATGACAGGAACCCATAACTTTATTTGAACTTCTTATTCTCAAAGTACCTGTAGCACCACCAGTCAGAGTTGGATCCCTGGCAAGAACGCAACAAATGATTAGTAATAAGGTTAACATCAAGACAAGTATTTTTCTGTTTCTTTTTAAGTGGCCAAAACTCCTACTTGAGATAGGTTGACACCTCCACGGATTGAGAATTAATTATGGGTAAATGATGTATATTATTTAGACACAATTATATTAAGAAATCATTGACACCCTAGAATGATGCTGTATTTTGACAAAAGTATAAAGTAAAAAACCCATCAAATACTGATAGAAAATGTAACTATAAAATTTGAATGTGGAAACCAAGCAGGCGTGGTAAGGTGTATTAGACTCACTGAGTTGGTTGTTGTCGATTGGGAGAAAATAGTGACTGCTGTAACGCGAGCATTTGCTGCAAGAGGAAAAGTCAGAGTAGTAAAAAATTAAGTTAAAGATAGGTGGTTCACATCCCAAAAATTTCATTGTTCTTAGGGACAATAAGTCTAGATTATAAAAATAAAAAATAAAGATCCATGCAGGGACTAGGGAGAGTAAACAAGCCGGGAGAGATATTCAAAAACATATATTAGCAGACTTTGAAAGGGAAAGTACCTGCATTGTTTCGGGGTTCATTAACTGCCTTAGTAGCTCTGGATTTTGCATCATTTCCCTAAGTTGAGGATTTAAATCAACCATTTCACGTAGTTGTGGATTGAGGCTCAGAATCTAAAGTTAAAAAAAAATTGGAAACATTAAGAAACATTTTCGCAAAAATCCACATCTTGGGTAAGGAAAACTTTGTCAACTGATGGTACCTGATTCATGTACTGGGGATTGGAAAGCATGCTTTGCATCATCTGTGATATGGCTGGATTCTGCAAAAGCTGATTCATTGCATTAGCATCTGTCATGCCACCAAGCATCTGTTCCATTCCGGGGAGACCAAGCCCTCCCAGGCCAGCAATACCCGCGGCCCTTCCATCCCCAACAGGATTTGTCCTCGTAGTATTTGGCTGATTTCCTCCTGACAATTCAGATCAAATATATGAATATGGAAATTGTCATAATGTATTCAAAGCACCTCTTCTTTTACAATATAAAATCTATTAAAAAACAGCTCAAAAATAGAACAGAAAAAGGCATAAGCTAACCTAATAATCAATTTGAAGGGCCAACAGCAGTCAATTTCAGGTCAAACAAGCGACTGCATTTACTAAAGACTCTTAAATTATGCAACGGTTTAAATAATACAATGCAGACTTGAACACAAACTTCCAGAAGGGTGCAAGTGAGAGCATCTATATAACCCATTAAAATTGAGAGGGCCAAATCATGCTAAAATTTCCCAACAAATGTAACAAATGTAGGAATTGACTACTAAGCATATTATTAAGATTCAAGACCCAGCAACAAGTTTGCATAACAATTGATTACTGTATATCAGATATCAAGACTATGTCCAACGGCAAAATCAGTCCTACTTTCAGGATAGAATTTAGTGCCGAGAATATATTATACTTCCATGTGAAGTCTCTTCCATTTAATACCCATAAATTGTCGAGATAAATTGAAACACTACCAGCAAACAAATATTTGGATAATAGAGAACAAAGAGGGAGAAGCTCACCACCAGCAATGCCCCAAGGGTTAGGAAGTGGATTTGCATTAGGAGCAGCAGAACCAGCAGCTGTTTCTGAACCAGTGGTTGAAGGATTGTTAGACCCATCCCTGGCCTGTGCCCCACCCTGGTTTCCCAAAAGAGCAGAAAACGGATTTGAACCCAAATCATTTCCAGCATTTCCAGTTGTAGCATTCAAAAATGGCTCCTGAACGTTTTCATACATCCGCCTCAGCATGTTGAATCCCTCAGGGGAAGATTCAATGTTACTCATTGCTCTGTCAGTGTTTCGCATCATCTCACGCATGAGTTCAGGGTTCCTTGCGGCTTCCAATGTCTGTCGGAGAATGCCAGGATCATTAAGTATATGTGCAAGCTCTGGGTTCCGGTCTATGATATCACGCATTTGCGGATTGTTCATGATCAAGCCACGCATCAAATCAGGGTTATTCATCAAACTCTGAATGGCAGGCATGTTCATTATGTCCCTCATCATGTTCGGGTTCTGAGTCAGTTGTTGCTGCACTTGTTCAAATTCCGGAAGCCCAGCTCCAAATAAACCCTGTCCTCCACCACCACCACCAAGTGGGTTTAAACCCTGCCCAAATAACAAAGATGCCCCAAGGTCAGGACTCTGAAGCCCCTCACTACCAACACCGCGTGTAACACCAGGAGCAGTGGTAGGACTAGCAGTAGCAGCAGGGGGAGCGGGGGTTGATGCAGGTGCAGCAAAGGCACGGACCATGTGAACAGTATGATCTGCCTGCAGACCTTCAACACAAGAAATCAACTATGCATTAGAATACAGTAAATCACCCAAAACATGACATATGGGAACATTCACAGCCATGGATAGCATCCAAATCCAACAATCTCACCCCAAAACATTCAACGATACAATAATCCACAAAATTTCCCCAAATTACAATTTCCCAACACAAATATAACAAAATTATACTCAAATTTCTATAAAATAACACAAACCCACATGACAATCAACCCCAGATTCGATTAAAATCACAAAATAAATATTCAAAAGTCAAAACGAACACAGAATCAAATCGAAGAGGAAACAAAGCTTACCATAACTACTGAGGGTCTGGTCGTCCTTCAAAATACGACCTTTGTAAATTAACCTCTGCTGATCAGCTGGAATATCGCAATTCTGAGCCAAAACTTCCTTGAATGCCCCAACAGTCGAGTCCAGGCTCGCCCTCACCGAAAACTTGGAGCCATTCGAGCATCGAATGTTAATCTGCTCTCCTCCTTCTCCTTCGCCACTGACTTTAGGCTCGCTCGAATCGCCCTCGCCACCCATAATTCGCTCCCACCCAATCGATCGATCGCGAGGAATGAATCGAAAACCCTAACCCTAGAAATTATGAAATTGAAATCGATGCCTTTGAAGTGAAAGCCGAAAAGGGCACAGCCCAGAAAAATTGTGTTATTGAGTAAAAATATAATATATATATTTATATGGCGGAATATATTTTGGGAATTAAAAAATTAAAATTGTAATTTGCAAAATCTCAAAAAATAAAATTAAGAGAGAAAAGAAAGGAAATTAAAGAAGATTTGGAATCGAACAGGTTAAAAACGCAACGTGCATAGGTGGATTTGTGTGCCAAAGGGGGAAGCCTATTTGTAAGGGAAAATGAAAGAACAGGTTAGATTCTCAACAGTTAGGTTCGCATATTCTTGAAGAAATGAAGGTGAGATTCTCTTTGGGGATAAATTTTTTCTTATGACGAAAATACGGGTGTTATATCACGTGTTTTTATACAAATGGTGTAAAATTGTATTTTCTAATTTATTAACTTTTAACACACATATCCCACCATTTGTATAGACATGTGATGTATCATTCCGTGTTCTGATCACATTGAAAAATTTCTCTTATTCGAGTCGTTTTTGCTCACTATCGTATTAATTGTTGTTGTTGAGTTTAAGTTTTAGATTTTTAGTAGAGTGACAACGTCAGCGATTGGATAGTTGAATGCATTTTTGCTCACTTTTTAAAGTGAGGGTGATACTCAACCTCCATTGATTGTCATTAGATTAATTTATATATCTTAAATCAGTTAAACCAAAATCAATGAGGGGTAAGCATCACCTCCACTTTAGGGGTTCTGCAAAGTTGTCTAGAGGGGTTCTGCAAAGTTATCCTATAGACAGTTAATTATTAGTGGGTGAAAGGATCGGTTGGAATTAAACCCGCATTAATCTGTATATACATTATTATTTTCGCTATTATAGTAAAGCCTCATATGCAGTTTCGATTTCTTTTATATATGAGTTATAATGCATTTTATAAATTTTCGTTATAACTCATACTATATAGGATGGACCCACTCAATTATCTTCTATTAAAATTGAGGGCAAAACTGGTTGTACCTGTATTTTTGAAATACCATTTGTTATCCTGTTTTATTGTATTTTATTTGGATTTTTTCTTGGTATTGTCTTTTAAGGATGAAGTATTTGTTATTGTGTTTTATGTCCTTAATTGTTTTTAAAATCTTTTTTGCTTAATTTGACGTTAATTAACTATAACGTATGATCATTCATTACTATGATCTGATGATATTCCTCTTCATTTGTAAGTGAAAAGTCTTACATTCGAATCTTGTGAATAACGAATTCAATACCAACTTAGGTTGTCCATTATGTGACTTACTCGAACTTCCCTTCACCTTAGCAAAAAATATATCGTTGTACTAGAAAAATAAAAAACCTCTGATGTATGAGTCTTTGTCGTGTCACATACACATTAGCACTCAACTTAGATGAAAATGACAAAAAATGATTAATAAACAGAAGTCAATGATCAAAATTCAGTTTGATAAAGAGGTTACAAATTCAATGTTGGAGCATTTATCATCACATTTACAACGATCGTTCAACTCTCAACCTCCCATCGTTTGATTTAAGAAAAAGTAAGTGCTAAAAAGACTTACGAGTTCAAGTCTTAGGTCATGTTTGGTTAATACGATTAGTTGAGATTAGAAAATATGGGTGAGGACATTCAATTTGATAGGTTAACATTAATTCATTACAATAACGAAAAGAGAGATTAAAAAATAAGAAAAACTAATGAAAATAGTTTGAAAATTTTGAGTTTTAATGATAAAGACAAAATAAAGGGTAAAGTGAATAGTACCAGGATTGATTTTTTAGTGTAAAAATGTGGTTTTTCGTTAAAGTGAACAGTACCTTAAGTTTTTCATTAAAACTCCCTAAAAAATATGGGTGAGGACATTCCATTTGGATGGTTTAATAGAAAAAAGATTCATAATGCCATTATAACCCTGGGTTTTTTTTTTCCCATAAAATATTGAAAAACTATCAATGTAAGAGAAGAAGCGATTGGAATACAATACTGGTGATAATGAAGATGGGTGAGCATAAAAGTTGATCAAATGTAATTAATTTTCTTATAAAAAGTATAAACACCAATGGATGTGCTGAATGACATTATCTTTCTGTTTACTTAACAGGATGATAGAAGCAAGGGATCGAACAACTTTTAGAAAAAGGGGAAGTAAGGACAAGAACATCGGATCACCTAATCCTCTAGTTGACTTGATTTCTAATTGAAGTTTCGGATTCTGGACTTTAAGAGGAAAATTCATAGTTTTATCGAGATTCTACGTGTTAGTAAACATAAATTTGAACCCATATTTAGTAAGCACAAATTAAACAACAACAATAAAGCCTAATTCTATAAAGAGGGAATTTCATTCAGGATTCATTATTATAAGCATTCGACGTAAGAACGGAGTGCTGGTTGTTGACTGCTCGACACCCTGTCCCTTCTTCTTTATCCGGACTTAGGACCGACAATGTAAGATAAACTTACACAGAAGAAATTTTAAAAATTAATATCCAAAGTGGTCATGTGATCGCCTGCATCAACTTGTGTGTAGAATTTGAGAAGATGCTTAAATTGTAAATGAAAAGAACATTAGGATTATGAGTGGTGGATAGATTTCATTTCATTATGTTTACTACACGTTGCTTGTTGCAAAATATTATCTTTAATTACTTGTTTCTTTATCAACTTTTTTGGTATATTTTTTGTTGGTCAATGACACACTTCCCATAGAAAGATTGGAGTCTAGAAAACTCCAAATAAAAGCAACACGCTACTACATGTGGAACGACATTCCCATCCAAAATCCTACACCGGACTACATCTCAGCTGCCTAGCGTCTCTCGATGACTTGAAGGTTATAAGCTCAATCCACGAAGGCATTTGTGGAAACCACTCTGGAGGCTAATCTTTAGCACATAAGGCTCTTAACGCAGGCTATTACTGGCCTACCATACACCAAAATGCTAAGGAGTTAGTACAAAAGTGAGACCACTACCAATGCTACAAGCAAGTATCAACACTTAACTGCCAAGCATTGAGCAGAACAGTAAGGAGACGACCATAAGCTTCAATCTAGTAGAGGAGAAGCGTGAGCAGACCATCACTCACATCACAGCCTACCAGCATCAACTCCTCTCCAGCTACCATAAAAAGGCCAAGATCCAGCAATTTCAGCCCGAAGATCTAGGAAAACCTTCATCACTGCCTGCAGAGAAGGCTCCAAAAAGATGAATCTCATCTAGGAAGGTCCTTACAAGATCAGCAGAGTAGGCGGCAAAGGAAATTACACCCTCGCCACCATGAACGACAAAGAGATCGAAAAGTAGTGGAATGCCTACAATCTGAGGAAGTACCATGTGTGACTTCCCGCTACATTAAAGCCCAAAGACTCAAGCAGCTCGATGGGCACCACCTCGCAAGCCGAGGATTATCCGATTGTTATGCAGTTTTCTATAGCAAAGTTATTCGTTTGTTTCACTTGTTTTTCAATGAAGAATTTAGAAGTAATTTGCAACTTGGCTCAACTACATGTTTACAACAACTGATCATCCTTGCACTTCAAAAGAAGACCGCACCCTTCTTAGGGACTCATGGCAGGAATGCTCCCTGAGGGACCAATCATGCTCTCCAGTGCGAGAGAGTAAACCAATTCCCTGACACCCATATGGGTATGCTCTCCAAAGTAGAAGGATAAACTCACCACTCCAAATATCCAGACGTGGATGAACCGGGTTGCCCTAGTATAACTAGAAGCACGATGGCTTGCGCCGGGATTCCTAGAAGTAGCCATAATGGTCTTTTTCAAGGCTCAGCTAACTGAAGGATTTTGGGTCTCTTGGCCTAATTCATGGGGAACCGGGCCCTAGAGACGGATGGGCATGTTACGCAGTACGCCCGATGGACGGCTGCCCTATAACCCTAAAGTTGCTATCGAGTGCACTAAGGTAGTCTATGGTTTCCAGAAGACTACCTACGACTTGCCCTTTAAGCGGTAAAGCCACGCTAGACTTATACAACTACACATTCTTATGAAAGGTTAAACAAGCTAGTGTGCATATATGAAGCCTTATCCACTGCTGACATGCTACGTAGTCGATAAGCTTGCCAAGCGCGGAACGATTTACACTAAGTCTTAAAGTGTTATGATACTTGCTACGCAACTTATGGAATTAGGGAAAGCCAACGTTAACAGCCTAGTGGTCACGCGGACTAATTTGCTTCTGTAAGTAAGGCGTTTGGCTGTCGACCTTATGGCTAACAACTTTGCAAAGTTCTACACCAATACCTACGATTGCATAAGCTACGCGACCTGTCTGCTCATAAAAAAGTAGCATACCTGCCACTGTTTCATAAAGTCTAAAGGTTAGGGGATGAACAAATGAAGCGAAGATGAAGAAAAGCGAAGGAAGCAAGTTTATTAAATTTTCTAGCAAAATTGATAAACAACTAGCAAAGACCAAAGAAGTTCAAGCAAAGAAAAAAGCAACAAGGGAAACAAAGAAAATCCTAAAGACTACCTAGAAGACTACTCTTCAGCAGCCTGGACACTCCGCGAATACTCGGTCACCACACCTTCAACAGCAGCGACATTCTCAGCAACGGCATCATCCGGCGCTTCACCCCCGACTGCTCCAGCCCAGGCACTAACATCTCTGGCTACTTCACCAATGGAGGCCTCAAAAGTAAAGGCAAACAAGTCTTTCGGAGAAATAAAGAAGGTTTCGAAATCTATCCCAGCAAACTCGAAGTCAAACGGCTTACCAAAGAGATGATCTACATAACCCTACTTGTAGAAATTGGCCTGACTCTGAACAAGCGGATCCTCGAGCCTAGCCTTCTCACCTTTCAGTTGCCTAATTTCCTCAAATAGACCAACACGGACGCGCTACAGCTCATCCACTTCTTTCTTCAAACTTTCATTGATCTTCAGTACACCTTGGAGTTCCAACACTTGGGGTTCAATCCTATCAACGACCTTCTTGAAGTGGATCACTTAGTTATAAGCAGCAATCAATTCTTCATCCTTTACATAAGCAGCGAAACGAAGCTAAGAAGTGACACGTTCAAGATCTTGAATCTGAGGTATGTGACACTCAATCTCATTCTTTGCACTTTCATACTTAACTTGGATCACATCAAGCCTAATCTTCAAGTCAACAATCTCTTGGCGAGCGGTCTCAAGCTGCAGAGAAGTAGGGGCATGGATATTAGACCCCTTCAAAACGACGAGCTCAACCTTTTGATCTTCTCGACAGAAGAATAAGCTTCGGTTGCCATAGCCCTTACCACCTCCTTGGCAGCCTTGGTATCCATTTGGTCAATAAGCATAGACTCAGCTGCCAGAATAGTCGTCTTCTGCATCATGGCAATCAGGCAGTCTTCCTATACTCGGTCATATGTTTCGCAAATGAACTTGGGGCAAGCAATCCCTCTAATGCCATCGATAAACTTAGCACAATCGTCCATGTCTTCAAGCATATTTGGTTTCAAAAGCGTATAGATCTCAGCAACCTCATCAGAAGCAAGTTTAGTGGATTTCTCATATCTGCCCACGTGAGCAATTTCCTCATTCCCAGTAGGCGATTCAGTCTCAGCAGGAGGAGGAGTAGGCCTTGGCACCACTTTAGCACCAGAGTCCACCTTATCGCTATTCATAATAGCAAACATCTCCAAATATGAACCAGACTTAGCTTCTAACGGACGTCTTGGTATAGACTTCGGCATTAGGGGCATGATAGGACCTCTACACTGAGCAACCCTATCAGAAATCAAACTAGCTATCTTTGACATGGCAGACATCATTGGCTCAGATTTAGCAGCCCCATCTTTCGTCCTTTTGGAAAAAGTCAAGTCAATCACAAACATGGGGGCAGCCGGCAAACCTTCGCGAGCAGCGGAAGAAGTCTTTGGTTTTTTCTCAATTTAACTTGTAGCGGGATCCACAAACAGCGATTGGACAAGCCAATGCATCCACCTTGATCTTATTCATTTCCTCTCTCGGGAGCAGCCCACCTTTTTCCCAGTGAAGAGGACTAAGCAATCAATGCCATTCACCGTACTCAGCAAGAGAGCTCAACCTATATTGGTTTTTCCCTTATTTTTTTTCTCTGGAACTAGCGAGCAGAAGGCCTGCATGCCCAGCATTCCAGCAGCCCATGAAGCCCGCGACCTCCTCATTTCTCCTAATCACTAGCCTGGCCCGTGTCAAGTCTAAGAGCCCAAAGGACACGAGCCATGCGGCTTGCCTAGCACTGCGCCCCAGCGCCATAATCCTTGGCCCCAACTGCATAAGTTGCCCTTGGCTCCAGCCAAGCCGAGTCGCCTAAAGTAGCGGTCTCTGCACAACACATCCTCGGCTCATGCCGAGTCGACTCTTGGCCTCTGCCAACTAAAGTGCCACACTACCCCGACGGTTGCCTCATGACAACACTATCTAAGAAGAAGACAAGGAAAATTAAATTTTTCATACATCGGTGCAGCACGGAGAAGACAAAGAAAGCAACGAAAGACGATCCTTTGCACATGTAAGATGTAGAAGATTGCTAAAGGAGGGGGAACAAATATCATATAAGCTCTCTCTCTCTTTCTCTCTCTCTTGCAGGGTAGAATAAATCGCTCTCCAAAGTTGATTTAATAACCCACTTAAGGTGAACTTAAATAGGCTTTGAGAGAAATTTATTTCCCTTTCCTAGAAAGATTTCCTATTAAAGAGGGAATCTACATCAAAATAGGAAGCAGTTTTAAGTTTCCTAAAGCAAGAAGATCTCTACACTTACTGCCCATTCCTGCGAGCAGCCCAACAGGTGTGGGGGCATTTATGGAGCCAAAAATAATCACAAGGTGACACATGAGATTTTGGATAAAAGAGGACAAAAATACTCTTGAAGCATACCGAAATTCTTACGCGTGAGCAGCGGACAATCATCCCTCAACCAAGTGAAAAATGTCCAAAATAGGTAACAATTCAAAATCTATTTCATCCATCCCCATCCAATATTCTCCATAGGGTAACTCCCAAAATCTTCCCTTTTTATTATATTGATTAGCTAATCAATTAGGTAATTATTCTATTAATTAGCTAATTGATTAGGTAATTATTTCATAACTCCTAAATTAACACAAATCAAGAATCTAGCCCATAAACAAGGCTAGGTGGCTGATCCTCTCCCACCCTAGGAGGCCAACCATTCTCCTATTTAAACCTCATTCTTTTCCTCAAAGTTCACTCCCAATTCTCTTGCTAAAATTCTCTAAATTCTTCAAACACTTTTCCCTCTAAATTCTAACTTTGGCATCAGAGGTTCTTCGACCAAAGCCACCCCCCCCCCCCCCAAAATTCATCGTGGGCGCGTGAGACTCTTGTCTTTGATCAAATGTGTTATTTGTTTTGTAGGGCAATTTTGTCCAAGAACAAGGAGGAAGAAATTTGCATCCACAATTATTATTAAGGAGAGAGAGAGGGTTGGAAACTAATACAATAATTTTGAGGATGGGGAGTTCCAAACTGGCCGACATACATGAGTAAAAACTCAACACCCTAACTACTAAGATATTAGATCACATGCATGGTAGTATCCTCATGATGAATCATCAGTTTCTTTAATTCATATGAAAGAATAAACGTTCTCCAAATTCAAACGAGTTTTTCTAAAGGAAAACCAATGAAAATGACTTGAAAACTTTGAGTTTTAATCAAAATAACAAAAAGGTGTTATAAGTGAATAATACCAGGAGTAACTTTTTAGAGTAAAAATGTCATTAATGTTAAAAGTGAACAGTACCAAGAGTGTTTTTGTTAAGACTCTCTTTTTGATAAACATGATCATTTAAACAAGAATAAAGAGAATGAAAAGTTGTGTAGTAAAATGATGCATATAATGAAAAGTTAAGACATATCTCTGTATTGAAAATGAGGAAAGTACTGTCCTATGCAAAAATACTTGTTGAAATTATTCCTGAAAATATAAATATGTTGTTCATCAATATTATAACAAGATTGTAAAGATTCTAATAGCAGACAGTAAATTTTCCAAATTGAATTCTTGATTGATAGTAAAATCAGTTGTGTTTAGCCCACGGGTTGAGCCGAGTTTGTGGGGGTGCCTAAGAAAACATTCAAAATGTTCAATTTGACCCGTTAACAAGGATTCAAAATTATTAATTACAGATTGGATTGAATCTGCAAAGTGGAAGAATTATGCGTCTCATTTGGATTGAGTCTTTTCCACGTCAACCTCGACTTCATACTTGGGGTCTTTGTAATTAGTCTTTTTAAGGGCCACAAATCGAATGCCGAAGAAAGCTCCGACTTGTGAGTGATTGCCAGCCACCACATTTCGCAGGTCAACATGTCTTCTTCTCGGCATGTGGTATACATTTGTAGACTAAAAGGGTGATTCTAGGAAAATTACATTGGTAAACTAAATTTTGTAAACTAAATAACATAGTAGTTAATGATTGAATTATTAATTAAGTATTAATCAACGTGGTTATTTTATATCGGTGACACATTATTTAGTTTGTAAATTTAGTTTATAAATTTAGTCTATCTAGCATCACTCTTACTAAAATATAAATATTTGTTCGGTATCAAATACAAACATTTGTATGTTCGAAAAGTGACTCGAAGCTCCTTTTTACTGCATTCTACATCATTGTCTTATTTCTTGGAGAATTAATGCTCTTGTTTATCTTGTATTTAGCTTCTATCTTAGCATAGGGGTGGGTTCGGTTCATTTTTTTTTTTCGGTTCAGTTTTTTTTTAGTTTGGTTTTTTCCGGTTTGGTTTCGGTTTCGGTATTTTTTTTTCAAAAAATTAAAAAAATTGAAATTTTAAATTTTAGCATCTCCAACACAATCATAACATAAGCATTCCAACTAGAATCAAAGACAATGAAAATAAACATTTAAAGTTGAACTGTATGATGTTGTTAAAAGATCAAGGCTGTTTGCTTGTAACTGCAGTTGACAACTTGATTAGTAAAAGTAATGCGTGGATGGATTTATTTAGTGTGTGTTGGATTCCATCACAAATTATGCGAGTAATATGCCCGAAATAAATGTTTATGGATTTTGTTACATGTTATATGATGGTAGATTTGGAAAAGGAAGCTGGGGTAGAAGTAGACAGTGCTGTGGAGATGGATGTAGGTACTTCAGGATGAGGTCTGGTTCCGGAACCCTATGTGGGAGAGAAATAATAGGTTAGGGTTTAGAGTTTTTAAAGGCTTTTTTTTTTTTTAATATTTTGGGCTTAAAGTTTGACAACATATTGGACTTAGCACATTTGAGCTTACGGGTTTAGAAAATAATACCCAAAACAAATAAATAAATAAAATTAATTTAATTAATTCGGTTTAGTTCGGTTTCTAGACCACTAAAACCAAAACCGAACTTAGGTTCGGTTTTTTCAATTCGATTCGATTTTTTTGTCCAGTTCGATTTTTTCGGTTTCGGTTTCGGCTTGGTTTTCAGTTTTTTGAACCCACCTCTACCTTAGAGTATACTAATTTTAGTCATATTTGGCGAGAGGCTAACTTTGTTGCCAATACTTTGGCCAATTATGCTCATTTTATTCCTTCTGATGTAATTTGGGCTTGCAACCAACCCCCTCCCTCCGATTAGGCAAGCGTTGTTGTGTGATGTTTTATGTACTGGTGGACCTCGTGACTTTATACTAGTGTTTAGTGTTATATATTTATTTTCTTTAAATGGAAGGATTTATGTTTGAAACCTTTGGAGTGTGAGTTCACGACCGAAATTATGGTTGACCTATTATTTGGCTTTGCACAATCTTCACCCTCCCAATATCATTGTATCCAGTAAAATATGCTATAATGTTTAACTTTCATGAAAACGGCTTCTACCACGTTCCATATGTAATTATAAAAAATGATTTATAGGCCAATTTACCTTCATAGTCATCATCATATAGAGCTTGTAGAGGAATATGGGAAAGAAAATTGAATTGTTTTGGCAAGAAAAACGTAAAAACCAAAAAGGGAAACTGAATCTGAAATGGAGGTAGACACCATACTATTTGCCAAGATGATTGTAATAAGATAACCAAATTCAAGGAATACTAACATTGCTCTTCGATGTCTCTAATTCTTTTCCTTTGTTGTGCTGCAAATGAAGTCAATTCATATGAATTTGTCACTAATTAGTGTTAAAGTTTAAAGGTTCAAAATGAAAATGTAGGTGTAGAATTAATACAATTATTTATCACTTGATTACATTACGTGATAATTGATTTGTTAAACAATATGAATTGATACTAGCGCTCTGAAATAATCATCACACACTCATTGTTTCTTTAACAATACATTGGTTTGAAATTTCAATAACAGTTCTAGAAAAAACAAAGAAAAAGGAAAATTAATTTGTGGATACTTAATACATAATAGTTCTTTTGACAACCTGTTTCACTTTCACCTTACCCATTGCTACACCCAAAACAAAAACAAAAATAATACAAAAGGGCTTGTAGCTCAAATGATTAGAGCGTTTATCCTAATTAAAGTATTTATTCTTGTACTTGAAATTTTTAGGTTAGATTTTTTTTCTTTGAGATTTAAATAAAAAAAAAAAATAAGGGCAAAAAAGTGTTTCATGAAGGAGCCTCTAGGAGATTAGGGATACTATCCACAGTGCTGCAGAGCGTACCCCAAATTTCCGAGAATGACCCTGGGAAAAAGCCAAATTATTAGTGTAGGGCGTAGTTAACGGGCTTATTACTAGAGACAAAAAGGTCAAAAGGCCAAGCCCAACCAATCAAAGAAACAAAAAAACCCGGAGATCGATTATCATTTGAAATAATAAATATGACAGGCAGCACAAAAGCGAGATAGCCGTTAGAGACAAACCATCGGGACTCTTCGGTAGTACGAAGATCCGACGGTTAGCAATGTAGTAGCCGTTGTATTCAAAACGAGACGAACACATGGCTTTCTCTCCCAAATTTCGCTTTTTTAATTTCTTTTTCTTTATTCGAATGCGAATCTGCTTAATAAATAAAAACCCATTTTAAAGAACCCAAGAAGAAACACAGACGCGCAGAGTACAGAGAGAGAGAGAGAGGGGAGAGAGAAGAGAGAAAGCGGCTTCCTATGTCATTCATTTCTCTCTCGGGGTTTTGAAGATTCAAAGCTTTGATATTTGCATTACTTTGATCCAGTCCCTTGATTTCTCTTCAAGGTTTGTGGATTTCTTTTTATCTTTCCTTTTTTTTGAAACTTTGAATGTTCTGGGTTTTGATTGTTTCAGATTTTCAGTCGTTTTCTTCCTGTTCTAGATCATGGGTTTTTTTTTCTTATTTTATTCAAATTTTAATTTGGGGTTTGAGTTCTGCGGTTTGATGGTGATTTCGTATTGAAGGTGATCGAAATGGGATCAAAGGAGAACAACCCAGCTCTCGTTAGGCCCTCAAATTATCAAGGTAAGAGACGCGGCAAAACCCCAGGATTTAAATTTGACGTAATTTTCAATTTTTGGGAATTTATGTTCTTCGTTTGTATTTATTTTCTTTGGATTCCCGAAAAGGTCCACGAATGTGGGGTTCCAAGTTTGTGAAGGAGGTTGGGCCGAATCCTCGACCAGCACTGAGGGATGTCCATAACATCACCACAAGAGAATGTCCTAGGTTTGTGACTTTTTCTTACAATCTAATGAATCTCTTTCCAAGTTTATGTTTTGATGTTTGATTCTTTTTTAGTAGTCTTTCATTTACTAATGAACTAATTAGAGACATTGGATAACCAACATTATTCAGAAAAGATGTTGCGGAATGTAAGAAAAATGTGCAAGATCTGCAACATAGACCAGTGACAAGGTTTGAATTCACTCTATTCAATTTTCCTTCCTGTTTATGTCATAATAGGCTATCCGAAGAATTTGATTTTTATTTCTTGATGTTCGTATAGGAGGTTTGCGCAATTGCTTCAGCAGCACCCAAAGGTAGTACCTTTTAGACTGATAACAAGGATCCTTTGTTTACATTTTGTTCTTTCGCTTTGGTTCAAATTGCAATGTTCGGTGTTGGTGATATGTAATTAATAAACCAAGGAAGTGACTGAATTCATTTGCTGCGAATCCGAAGGCTGTGCAGGATGTTGATCAGGAAGCTAAGAAACTGAGCTTGTATACTTCCAATTCTAGTGGTCTGGTGGATTGCGAAATTATAGATGTGGAGAATATTGAGGATGAGGCTTGTGATGCTCATGTGCCAATGTTTGTTAAGCACACTGAAGCTATGCTAGATGAAATTGATAGGATGGTATGTGTGCCTAGTACTACTAGCAGTTTTCTTGTTCATATTTTTATATATATCAGAAGGCTAACTGAGTACGTTCTGTTGATTACTGCAGGAAGAGGATGAGAATCTGGAGGATGAGGACCCCATTATGGATATCGACAGCAGCAGCTCGAAGGATCCGCTTAATGTTGTTGAGTACATAGATGACATCTATGCTCACTACAGGAAATCTGAGGTATATTTTCATTAGCTATTAAAAGCTATACTATGCTATCACTGAATCCAATGCAAGCACATAATACATATGTTCTGTTCTCATATGGCTTAGGGTAGATTTGGACGAATGTTGAAATTTCTGAATTCATGCATCTGTTTGATTAGATGAGCTTCAAAATCAGAAGCACTGCACTTTTGTGTTCACGTATGGCTTAGGGTAGATTTGAACGAAAACTTCTAAATTATTGTATCTGTTTGATCAGATGAGCTTCGAAAATTAAAAGCACTGCACTGTTTGTTCTCTTATGGCGAAAGGTAGAATCGAACGAATGTTAAAATTTCTGAAATCATGTAGCTAAACCAAAATAGTTGGACATGCAAATGTTGATCTGTCAAAAAATAATTTGTTTGATTATATGAGCTCAAACACGTAATAATCAAATTGGTTAGTTGGCCAGATTGTTCAGTGAGACACCCCTTAATTAGATTAACTAGATGCATGGGGGAGGTTATTGACCAAGTTCGGTATACTGAAAAATGAGCATCTTAATCATGCAGAATTCAAGCTCTGTCTCCCCAAGTTACATGGCTCATCAACCTGACATCAACGAGAAAATGAGGGCGATTCTCATTGACTGGCTTATCGAGGTATCCATATTGTGTCAACGGTTGGATTTTTTCTAAGACCATAGTTTAAGTATCAAGAGTTTGGTACCTGTGATGTAAACTTAACGGTTTTGATTCTTTTTAGCAGGTTCACTACAAGTTTGAGCTTATGGACGAGACACTATTCCTTACCGTAAATCTTATAGACAGGTTCCTTGAGCGCCAAACGGTGATCAGAAAGAAGCTTCAGTTGGTTGGTGTGACTGCCATGCTTCTAGCTTGCAAGTATGAGGAGGTTTCTGTCCCAATTGTGGAGGATTTTGTTCTGATATCAGATAAGGCATATTCAAGGAAAGATGTTCTTGATATGGAAAAATCAATGGTAAACAGCTTACAATTCAACTTCTCTGTTCCTACCGTGTATGTGTTCATGAGGCGGTTCCTCAAGGCAGCTCAATCAGACAAAAACGTCAGTCATACAAACCCACAGTAAAAGAAGTAATATCACTTATTTTTATAAAAATAACTGTATTAATGTACTTGGTTTTCATGGAATTGAATAAACAGCTTGAGTTTCTGTCCTTCTTCTTCATTGAGCTATGCCTGGTGGAGTACGAAATGCTCAGGTTCCCCCCCTCTATGCTAGCCGCTGCTGCAATTTATACTGCTCAGGGCACTCTGTCCCGGTTCAAGCAATGGAGCCAGACCAGCGAGTGGTATACAAATTACTCAGAAGATGAACTCCTGTGAGTATTTCTTGCACTGATTGTCACTATGCATTGCAATTTTATGGTATATACAAAATAATAAAGTTATTTGGACCACATTGGCATACTTGTCAGACAATTGCGTATTGTTTACTTGTCAGAAATGTTTCATGTGTAATTTATGTATCGACAGAGAATGCTCGAGGATGATGGTTACTTTTCATCAGAAGGCTGAAACCGCAAAACTCACTGGAGTGCACAGGAAGTACAGCACACGGAAGTTTGGCTATGCAGCTAAAGCTCAACCAGCTGAGTTCCTCTTGGATCACTGATCGTGCTGACAGACAACTTCGATCACATTTAAGCGACCAAGATTCTTTCTTGAGTTGTCTCTGAGCAACAAAAGTTGTCCTGGTGTGGGGGGGGTCTTTTAGTCTGTTCTCTGCAGATAATGTGAATGTTTTTTTTTCCCGTAGTTTTTGATTGACTCGTTTACGGGGTTCCTAGAAGAACATATTACGTTGACAACTCCAACGACTATCTTTTAATCTGCTCTCTGCAGATAATGTGAATGTTTTTTTCCTTGCAACAATTAAAAACTGCTGCCACCATGCATTCTGAAAATCAAACCTAGTTACTGAGAGAACCCTGTGACGTTCGGGTCAGAGTGGCACCAAGAATTGCATTTGAATTGAATTTATTATTCAAATCCAAAATATTTATGTTACAATTAATCGAATGCATTCCAAATATCCTAGGCTGCAATTCCTATCCAATCTTGAAGAATTGGCAATGGTTGTTGATTTGAGTCGACTAATCTTTTGTCCAAAGTTATAAAACATTGTATTTGCCATGCTCTTATTTCGTTGTCTTGAAGTTTTGTCTCATGTGGTTTTTTTCAATTTTTTTTTACTGAGGTCCACATTATTAGTATGCAACGTTTAGGTTGAAAATATTTTTGAAGAACTTTGTATTCTACATTTAAGACTAAAGATGTTAGTGCATCTTTTCATTGTTTAGAGCAACTCCAGCGTTGGAGCCCTCCCCCTGGCAATACACTATTCAATCCACCTAATGAACAGTAATTGCCCTTAATGAACAGTAAGTAGCCCTGGCAATAGAATTTGCATCTCCACCGTTACACTTCAATAGCCCTGGCAATAGGCAATAAAATATTAGTATTTTTTTTATTTATAAAATATTACAAAATAATTTGAATTGTAATATCGGATAAGATTTTTAATCGTTCTCGTTGCGCCACGTGTCATTATCCGAATTGCTTGCAACATTAAAATTGTGATTGTGCATAATTCTCATCTTAATTAGTAGACTCTTTATTTTATCATGGCTTTGATGTAAGTAGTAGACGCTATGTTCACATATGTACATATTTTCCTTTGGTTAATACATTAAAGCATATCATCATTAAAGAGAATGGCACCATCATACAAGTAGACTTTATGCTTTAATCTATGTAAAGGACTTTTAATTAGGACCATGAACTTTTAATTATTTTATACAAGGACTTTTAATTAGAACGATGGACTTTTAATTATTTTATACAAGGACTTTTAATTAGAACGATGGTCATGGTCATGGACTTTTAACAACATAAATAACTTACCAAATTAAATAACTTACCAAATTAATTCTTAGTATAAATAACTTACCAAATTAATTTGAATAAATATTCAAGAAATAGGAAACAACATAAATAATACAAACAATAAATAATAAATTACAACCCAAAGTGATTGAAAGTAGTTGAGAGAATATGAAATTGTTGTGTAAGGTAGATGATAATGAGAAGGTATTTATAGAAAAGTAAAAACAATTTTTTTTACAATTTTTTTTCAGATTTTTTTGAATTTTTTTGAATTTTTTACAATTTTTTTTTAAATTTTTATTCAATTAATTAATCTCTGCCGTTGGATATAAAAAAAAATTGAATTCCAACACTCCAGATTGTGCCACGTGTCACAACGGTAACTTTTCAGATTTTTAAAACTATTTTTTCATTTATTTTTTAATTTATAAAGCATTTTAATATCCACCGTTGATCTTAGATCGAACGGTGGATATTAAATATGACTTTTTTTTTTTTTTTTTACCGTTGAGATCGAACGGTCCACATTAAGTGACCGTTAAGATCTAACGCACCGTGGGAAGCCATGTCACATCCCGGCCCGGTGCGGATCACATCCCGGGCCTGCTCCACCACCGTAGCACGATATTGTCCGCTTTGGGCTTACCATTCCCTCACGGTTTTGTTTTTGGGAACTCACGAGCAACTTCCCAGTGGGTCACCCATCATGGGATTGCTCTAACCCCTTTCTCGCTTAACTTCGGAGTTCCAACGGAACCCGAAGCCAGTGAGCTCCCAAAAGGCCTCGTGCTAAGTAGGGATGGGAATATACATATAAGGATCACTCCCCTGGGCGATGTGGGATGTCACAATCCACCCCCCTTAGGGGCCCGACGTCCTCGTCGGCACATTTTCGGCCAGGGATTGGCTCTGATACCAATTGTCGCATCCCGGCCCGGTGCGGATCACATCCCGGGCCCACTCCACCACTGTAGCACGATATTGTCCGCTTTGGGCTTACCATTCCCTCACGGTTTTGTTTTTGGGAACTCACGAGCAACTTCCCAGTGGGTCACCCATCATGGGATTGCTCTAACCCCTTTCTCGCTTAACTTCGGAGTTCCAACGGAACCCGAAGCCAGTGAGCTCCCAAAAGGCCTCGTGCTAAGTAGGGATGGGAATATACATATAAGGATCACTCCCCTAGGCGATGTGGGATGTCACAAGCCACGTGGCTTCCCAACGGTAACTGACAGATTTTTTTTTCTTCTGATTTTTGTGTCAGCGACGCGCCCCCACACGCGGATGGGGTGCACGCGCCTGACACAAAAAAAATAAAATATTACGCTGACGCCACCCTGGCGTCAGCCTGACGTCACGCCCACCTCGGGCTCAAGGGCTGGCAATCCCCCACGGGCCTGGAGCTCGGGCCTTCCCCTTCCATCGGGCTACCCCACGCTGGAGGCCTCCCACCGGCCCTCGGGCCATTGTTTTGGACCCTGTCCCCCGAGCAAAACCCAACGGTGGGAATGCTCTTAGCATCCCGTGATATTGTTTTCAAGCATCGTATTTTCTAAGATGCAAATTTAGTTCTTGATAATTGGGATTTTTTTTTACAATCGTATGATGTTATATGTCTCAGCTCATCCCTGTTACTCATCCCTTGTGTCCCATATTATCCCATTTTGTCAACTGAATTGCAGAAACGTTAGTTTAGCTGACGTGGAAAGGGCTCTTTGGTCTTTTTAGGCAGTGACTATGGGAAAAATTTACCGTTGAGATTTTGAAACAGTGAACTGCAAATAAAAACACGGACGGGCGCGAAACGCTGCGTTCCAAGAGGATTTATGAGAAGGGAATGGATAAAAGAGAGAACTCAAAGGACTGAGTGAGCTTCTCAGAGTAGAGAGTAGAGAGAAAATGGAAAACAAGTCGACAATTGTGAGAGAGCGGTTCGTGCGAGTTGGCTCGGCCAATAACGGAAGCATCAAGGTCCTTCTTCTTCTTCGTCTTCATCTTCATTCTCTTGGCCCTAAACTTCTCAAAATCCCCAATTTTGTTTTGTTATATTTAAATGGGTTTCTGTAAAAGTTTCAAATTCAGTGCTTAGTTGAAATGGGGTAGGTTGGATATGAAATTTTATTGCTATCTTCTTCTTTCCATTCCCCCAAACTTCCCAAAATCTCCATTTCTTTTTTTTTTTTTGTTGTATGTAATTTTTTAATGGGATTTCTCAGAACTTCAAGTTGCAATGATTATTTGAAAAGGCACAAAAGGGGTATTTTGTATGTGAAAAAGTTTGTTGCTTTTTTATTATGTCTTCTTCGTTGATTGACATTTTTGCTTATTTGAAACGGGGTATGTTGGATGTCAAAATTGTAATGCTTTTTTCTTCATCTTGTTATTCTTCAACATTCTTTGCGGAGAGAATTTGCTTATTTGAAAAGGGATTTCTGTAAAATCCCCAAATTTTGTTTTGCTATCTCTAAATGGATTTCTGTAGAAGAATTTAAATTCAGTAAAATGACGTGGTGTAAAAAAAAGTAACCTTTACTTTTCACTGTATCGATTGACAGTTAGAAAAATAATTAAAAATGATAAAAAATGTCTGAATATATATAATATAACAGTCACTTCAATTAAATACAACCAAAGCAAAACCAAAAAGAACACAAAAACAGAGAGAGTGTGGAGTCGGGATCTATGGACTTTACACTGTGTCTGTGCCTTTCGGGGTTGTTGCCTTCGTTGCTTCTGCAGGGAATTCTCATTCCCTACAAGTGGATGCAGGTGTATAGGTCCAAGTAGCATATATGAAGACTGGGAAAAAATGGCGAACCAACCGCACTGCCTAGAAAGAAGCACTCCAAGAATGGAGCTGTTTCAACTGGAGAAGCAAATGCTTTGGTCGGTTTGGTGGTCTACGTTTTCATCGTCCTCATGTTTGGATTCTTCTCCAATTATACTTACCTTTCTTATTTTTCTTTGCTTTTCGTTTTTCTTTTTCTGTTTTTCTTTTTCTTTTCTACGCGCATGACCAATTAAATTAATTAGTATAATAAAAGATTTGGTTTTAGTGTTTGGTGACTCCTTTCTTACGTGCAAGAATCATCTAAAAAACCTAATTGATGGCAAATAGATTTAGTAAAACAATAACTTATGGAGCTGCATTTTGTACCCTAAAATATAATTTAGTTTACTCAAATATCTTAATGGCTGTTTCATAAAAAATAAAAAAATAAAAAAATAAAAAAAATAAAAAATCAATGTTTGGAGGAAAAAAAGAAGAAGAAGGTATCTTAAAAATCTGTAGGCAATTGTAAAAGTAATATATACACAAAAAGCATGAGTTTTTACCATAAAATAACGGTCAAGAAGTTCATGAACATTTCAGTTCATAGAAATAGAAATGCTATGACTTAAAATCATTTTTTAAATTTCATTTTATTTTTTATTTTTTGTTTTTGATTAAGGAGTGTGATTAGCTTTTAACATTCTAAAAAAGAAAAATTCAATTATGAAAAATGGGACAATGATGGGGCAGTTTATTCTAAGGGTGGAAATTTTTTACCAAATTACCGTACTAACCATCATACCAACCATACCATACCAAATTATTACAAAAATTTGTACCAATTGGTAATGGTACGGTATTTGTACCATACCATACTGTTTCGGTACGGTACTGGTATTCAAAACCAGTACCAGTGGTATAACGTACCTACTAATATTATTAATATTATATTATGTATTTATTCATATAATTATTTGAGGGCAAAATTAATAATAATTATTGTAGAAGCGTAAAAAATGTAAAAAATATATATAAAAAAAATGTAAAAAAAAATATACAATCACTCATAGTAACAAGCTTTACAACTTTCATGAAGGGATTAGCTTCAAAATCCAACACTATAATCCATAAACCTTAAATTTATATTTAACCGTTGATTTTCATTAACGCTTTATTCTTCTTACTGAATTTCATTTTTAAAATTTTCTTTTTTAAAAACATGATCATTTGGCGGATGTAAGAAGATGAACGGTTCAGATATTTGATATCACATTTTGATATTTATGGTTAACTAAAATATGAGTCGATGTCATATAGTTTATAGAAACTTTATAAACATCAAGCAACACTAACCGTAAAGCTCTAAACATAATATCAACGATTCAAACCGTTCATCTTCCTGCATCCTCTAATAGATCATGTTTTCAAAAAATAAAATTTGATGAGAAAAATGAAGCGTAAATGTAAACAACAATCAACGGTTAAATTTTGATCTATGATTTATATGATTATAATGGTGAATTTTAAAGTTAAGCTCTTCACGAAAGTTGTAAAGTTTGTCATTACGAGCGTTTATATATTTTTTCTATATTTTTTACACGTCTACATTAATTAAAAAATACTAGATTTTGGGCAAACTAAGTGGAGTAAAACAAAGTGGCAATTACCATTGGCATACCATACCAACCAAACTATTTGGTATACTGAAAGTTTGGTATGGTAATGATAATAGATTTTGCCGTACCAAATATTTGATATGGTAATTGGTAAAGAGGTTTTGATACAGTAATGTACTAAAACCACCCCTAGTTTATTCTAACATGGGCATAATTTTTAATTTTTTTAACATAGTATATAATTACTGTTTTGTCCTCATATTGTAAATAGTGTGTGTTAAAAGTAAGGATAAAAGAAGAAAAACAAGAATATGATTGTCATTTTGAGAAAGAGGTTGACGATTAGGCTAGCAATACTGTGATTCAATTTCTCTATTTTTAAACATGTACAAAAACATCTTAAGAGACATGTAATACCGGTTATAAATAAAAAAAAAAAATCTTTCACATGCGGATATTAATGTGATTAAATTAGTTGTCAAATGATTGTTTTTCTTTTTTAAGAAGTGATATTATTTACACTAAGGGGGAGAGGGTAGGCTTAGCCTCATCAATAATGTGATTCAATCAGCTATTTATTAAATATTATTTTCTCTATTTTTAAACACATTCATAACATCTTAAGAGGTGTGTAATGCAGGGATATTTTCATCATTTTAATAGTGTTTTTTAATAATTAATTTTTTTGAACCTTTATATATATATATATATATATATATATATATATATATATATATATTAGTACCTTACAATAGGCTAGCAATAATGTGATTCAATCAGCTGTTCATTCAATATTATTTTCTCTATTTTTAAATACGTTCAAAACATCTTAAGAAGCGTGTAATGTATGTTATAAAAAAGGTCTTTTGCAAGCGGATAATAATGTGACTAAATTAGTTGTCAAATGATTGTTTTTATTTTATTTTTATAACAAACGATACTATCTAGACTAAAGAGGAATGAGTGAGCTTAGCCTCACAATGTGCTAGCAATAATGTGATTCAATTAGTTGTTTATTAAATATTATTTTATTTATTCTTAATGTAAATTCTATAGAAACCGATTTTATTATGTAGATTCAGTTGCTTTAATTGGTTTATGAAGGGTTTCTTCTAGCATGATCTAAGATTATTCATTTACTTCAAATATTTGACTTTCATTTTGTCAATTTATGCATATAAATATATTTAAAACGTGTAAGTCGCGCATAGCACGCCGTGATTCAAAAAATGTTTTCTGCACGTCGAAATACCTTTTTTATAACTGGCATTGCACGACTCTTAAGATGTTTTGAATGTGTTTACAAATAAGGAAATTGAATCACATTATTGCTAGCTTATCGTGAGATACTAATTTAAAAAAAAAAAAAAACAAAAAACAAAAAAAAAAAAACAGCACAAAAAAAAATTAATTATTAAAAAAACACTATTAAAATGACAAAAACACCTCTACCTTATTTGACTTTTTTGTTGGCTTTATATATAGATATAAATATAAATATAAATATATATATATATATTTATATAATAGTCACTTCAATTAAATATAACCAAAGAAAAACCAGAAAGAATACAAAAACAGAGAGAGTGTGGGGTCGGGAACTATGGACTTTACATTGTGTCTGTGCCTTTCGGGGTTGTTGCCTTCGTTGCTGTTGCAGGGAATTCTCGTTCCTCCAAGTGGATGTAGGTGTACAGGTCCAAGTAGCATATATGAGGCTTGGGAAAAATGGCAGACTAGCCGCACTGCCTAAAAAGAAGCGTTCTGGAGCTGTTTCAACTAAAGAAGCAGATGCACGTTTTCATCGTCCTCATAGTTGAAAGCTTAGGCTTCCAACTATTATTCTCCAATTAGATTTCCATTTCTTGTTTTCCTTTTCTTTTTTCATTTTCTGTTTTTGTTGGTTCTTCCTTTTTATTTATTTGTGTTCTTATGGGTGGGGGGTGGGGGTGGTGATGGTGGGGTGAGGTGGTGCGAGCCGGGCAGGATGCTGTTTCTCTGCATTTTTTTTTTCGTTCTTCCTTTCTTCTTTTTTTGTGTTCTGTGTGGTGGTGATGGTGGGGGCAGGGCGGGGCGAAGTGGGGTTCTGTTTCTTTGACATTCTCGTCTAGTGCCACTGTTTCTTGGATGATAGCAATGGATATAAAAATCATTCCATACAGAAATAGGCTATGCCAAATAAGATCTTGAAGGGATTTGATAAAATTGACCAAACCAAGGAGGCCCTTGACAATGTTTGTACAAAAGTTGTATCTTATGCTGACATACATGTTGTTGCCACTAGAGATGGCATTGTTCTGATATGTTTTACTCCATCTTCTCAGTCTTCTTGACATGTTCTGTGTTGTTTTCGTTTTCATTGTTTGATTTCCAAGTAGTTTATTTGATCTTTGGTGTTTTTCAATTGTTGGTAAATTCAACATACACATTCAGTTCCGCAGTATTTAATTTGACAATTAAGCTACATATAGAATATTTTATCGCTCGCACGTCTTAGTGTTTGCCTGCGCTTTTAGCTATTTTGATTTTATTGTTTGGTCGATACTTAGGCCAAGTATGCATATAAGTACTAAATCAGTCCCTCGGGAAAACTTTCCCGTTTCTTTATCTTTGGTACTTTCAGGTTTTGGAAAACTCAGCATAAGACTGTGCGTAAGGTTTTAGGACTTTCTTCATTTTGCCTGTAGATCCACAGTATTTAAGTGGAAAACCTACATAGCACGTCCAAATTTATTTGATTGCTTGCTTGTTTCGGTATTCCACTGCTGCAGTTTTAGATGTCTTCTTCTTTGATGCTGACATTTTTGTCATATCCAAAATGGTAGGCTGATGGCCCCTTTTATCCGTTTTTCACTGGTAGAAGAGATAACACCAGGTCCTACCATTATGAAGCAATGGCTGAGATTCTGAAACCCGATGATGAAATCACTCTGACACTTGATCTGTTCTCACTGAGTGGATTTAAGGATGAGAAACTGTCAGTCTTCTAGGTATATACACACAAAGCTCTGCCTTTCTTACCAAGTCTATGTAATAATCACGACGTTAATGAAAGCTACTATGTATATCTTTTTAGTGTCGTTGTAATATATTTCATGTTGAGTTCATTCAATTTACAAACTATCATTGTTGTTGACTGCTATTGCATTAGATTTATATGCAGTTGTGTTACATACAAAAAAGTAGTATATATAACTCTGACTTTTCACACTTTCATCTATTCTCAATGAGTTTCCATTTCCATTTTCTCTCTATGTAGCTGCCGAACTTGGGGCTGTAGTTTTTGACATCAGAAATGAGTTCAATTTCATGGACTGGCTTATTGAGGTAACATATTCCGACTTTGGTTAGAAACCTGTGATGTGAATGAATTGTCAATAGGTTTGATTGATTGTGTTTCTGATTACTGCTAGTTTGAGCTTATATGTGGATGAGACATATTCCTTACCAGTCAATCTTACAGGCATCTTCTTAGAGCAATATCGAAGCTTCAATTGGTTAGCGGGACATCAATGTTACTAACTAGCATGCAATTGTGAGGAGATTCTCTTCTCACGTCAGATAAGGGATAGACAAAGAGAAGATGTCATTTACATGCAGAAATCTAGTTCCCCTCTTCTTCTCCCCTTCATTCCGTTAATTATAATGTTATAATGAGGATACTTATCAAGGCAGCTCAATCATGGAAAAAGGTCAGAACCCACTGTATATGAAGCACAATTAGATTTCACTTGGTATTGCTTATAGGAACAATTGTATTAATAATGTACTTGGTACTCAGGGAAGTGAACCGAATCAGCTTGAGCTTCTGTCCTTCCTCATTTAGCCGTGCCCGTCGGGCAGCAAATTTTTAATAAACTACTTAGTGTATGTAGTATGTTCCAATTCGAGCAGGGGAGCAAGACCAGCAAGCAAATTATTAGCAGCAGTTTTATGGTTTTTTCATGAACTAGTAAACTAAACTATTTGGACGACATACACCGTGTCACAGGCTGCACATGAAATTTATTTACCAATTGTGAATGCACAAGGGTGATGGCTACCTTGAATCAGAAGGCTCAAACTGGAAAAAACTTACTGTAGTATGCAACAAGTCATTGTACATTGAATTTCGCCTATGCAGCTGAATGCCACCCTCATCTCTCACAGAAGCGCTACCTGCGGGGTTTCCTTTTTCTTCTGTTGTTAATGTGCATTTGAACCTCAGATTGTGACTTAACATACAAACGATGTCTAGTTGTTCTTTTTTCATTCTTAAAGATTAGTGTTCTTTCTCGACACATCTGGAAGATGTTGAGTTCATTCAATTTAAACATTGTCATTGTTGCTCTTCTATATGCCCTGGGTTTTGCTCAGAAGTTCTGTAGCTTAGGCTTACTGTTTAAGTGTTGAAGACTTCATCATTTATATACTGGTTGATATTTCGTTGGATAAATCAATCTACATGCCTGCCTTAGCTTAATATATGATTGGTGTCTTTTCAAAATTTTAAACTCTATAGTCAATTTAAAATCATGGTGCCGCACTCATATCTGTTAGAATCGACCATGTAATTTTGGTTAATAATACAGAAAATCGAGTTTTTGAATTGAAATTCGGGCTTGAAGCGGTAAATTGGGGTCTTGTGGTTCTTTCTGTAGCCCCCACGACGATTTTGGAATGGGCTTGAAGTCCACACATTGCGTGAACCTCAAACATACTTGATGACCAATCTGGAAGACTCCCCACACATACCATTTTGTAGTTATTTGCTTTATGTGCTTCCATATGTCATTGCAATGTTGTATTCGTTTTGTGTTTTGCACATGTATAAGGGTGTGTTCTCGTTTGGTTGTTATGAATACATATTGAGTGAACTTGGGGTTCATTTCAATCTTGACTCAGATGTTTTGAGTATATTCTAGAAAAGATGGAACGCCTTCCTAATGGGTTATACTTAACAACAATTTGAGTACTAAAGGCCCATTATGTGCCCAGCCCTACCCCTATGTTCCGAAGTCTTTATTCTCTTTGACATGACTATTTGGGACACCCAGGTTATAATATGTTGCGCTATATACTTAAGTGTTCACACAAGCATCCCCTTATTCGAAATAAGGATCTTGTGCTCTCTAACACACCATGTCAAGCTTGATCTTTCGGAAAATTGAATACTAGACCATCCCCTACAAAATTTACTAATGATCATCCATCTTTTTTGAAAAGAATACAAGGGAATTGTGGACCAATCTAACCAAGTTGATGCATCGACAAGATGTTCACATGTTTGCTTGTTGTCCACAAGAAACACTTTATTTGCGAAACTCTTAGCGCAAATTATTAAATTACGGCTCACCACGCTGATTATCCCATAAAGTCAATTTGACTGGATAACACTAGGGAGTTTATCAAAAACTTTTGATGACTATTGCATGTCTCAAGGTATTGAAGTTGAACATCCAATTCATTATGTTCACCCGAAATGGTCTAGCAAAAGTGTTCATTAATCGCCTTCAAATGATTGCAAGGTCCTTGGTCATGTGAATAACAGGTTAATGCCCTTTCATGTTAATTAAGAAGTCATATTTCGAATTTTCCATTGTTGCAATCTATGTTGATGACATGAATCTCATAAGGTCTCTGAATGAGCTTGAAAAAACTGTCGTGCGCCTAAAGTTTGGAATTTAAGATGAATGAGCTTTGGAAAATTTGACATTGCCTTGGTCTAGAGATAGAGCATTTTTCTCGAACGATATATCGGTCTACCAACTAAACTACACCCAATAGATGTTGCATCACTTTAATGAGGACAAAAGAAAAGTCTTTGATGACTCATATGGTCATCCGAACTCAAGATGCAAAAATGAGATCAATTTCATCCTAAAAATGAGGATGAAGAGGTTTTGGAATGCAAAATTCCTAATCTAAGTGCAGTTGGTGCTTTATTGTACTTGGTTGAGGAATACGATTGATCACATAAGAACTTCATGTGGTTTTTCTTCCATCGTTGATGTTCCAACAATGATTTATGAAGACAATGTTACATGTATCCCCCAGTTAAAGAAAGAATACATCAAAGGCGAAAATATCAAGCACATTGCTTTGAAGTTTTTCGTCACTCATCAGTAACAAGAGCATCAGAAGATCAAAGTCAAGCTGATTCAATTCCAAGACAATCTTGTTGACCTACTTACGAAGTCATTGCTGAAGTACCTTTTAGAAGCATGTTTATGGAATCAGATTGTGTAAACTTTCATATTTGCATCAATGGTAGTTCTCTTGAGGCGTTTTGTCGAATTTAAGGGGAGTATCACAAAGTATACTCTCATGACCGCAATGTCTTTTCCCTTTTAGTAAAGGCATATTGAAAAAGAAAAAGGAATAAGAAATTTCAGGAGGATTCAAATTTCTTCAAATTGCAAAAGGATTCAAATTTTAGCAACAACCAAACATCAACAACCATCAAATTCTTAAACCTTAAAATTCAACCCATTCCCTAATAATTTATTCCAGATTAAACCCTAAATTCAGAAATTCATCCCTAGTTCGAAATTGAAACCCTAATTCCCATTCACAAATTCTTAAACCCTAAAATCTCTTGCCCTAGTAATTTATCCCAAATTAAAACCCTAAATTCTAAAAGTCATCCATATCGAAATCAAAATCTTTATTTCACAATTCATAACTAGAGACGAGAGGGATGAAGTGGTGGTGGTTTGTTGCTATTTAGAATTAAGGGGAGATAGACAGCCAACAGAGTGGTCGTGATGGTTGGGTTCAAGATCGCGAAGATGAGAGAGAGGTCAAGGTTCAAGATTTTTGCTATTATGTTGCAATTGAAGACGATGAGTGGTGTGGTGTGGTCAATGGTTAGTGGTCTTCGTGGAGTGGTTGGTCGACTTTTTGATAAGCGGAGAAGAGGTCGACAAAGAGGCCGTTAGAGTTGAAAGAGTGGGAGTTAGGCCATCTCCAACTGAAGGAGGGCCAGAGGGCTTTCTTTGGCCCTATAGTCCTCCAAGAAATTAATATTTTAATGAACAGTTGTTTGGGCCCAAAATAATATTATTGGGCCGAGCGTAGGTTTGTGTTCGGCCTAAAGCTTTTTTAAATATATTATAGGTTGTATGGTGGTCTTCAGCCGCTCAGTTAAGGCGGTCGAGTCCTATTGCAAGAAGGAGTGATTTGGATAAGAGCAGATGGGTCGAAGTCCTAGTACGTTAAGGGGTCCTAATACAATGAGGATTCTTGGCCGGAAATGAATACTTCCTAAAAAGGGGGAGAGTTCAAAGTCCTCATAAGAGTAGGATCGGTCGAGATAAGGTTAGATCAGAATAAGAAGTCTTAGTCCGAATATGGTTTCAACTCGATTTTAAGGAGGATTTGTTGCTATAAATAGATAGCAGAGTGCATCATTGAAGCCCATCCAATTCAACACACAACTACTCTGCGCAAACCTCTCAAACATCTTGAGATTTTTTATTTTCTTTTTCTGCCAACACACCTTCAGTTTAGATAAACAGCACTATGAAGGCAACCAGCGAACATCTTTAGTTTGGATAAACAACACTGTTGCAGTAAAATCAGCCGACCGATGAGCACCTTCAGTTTGGATAAACAACACTATGTCGAGGCCGACTGGTTACCTATCCAAGTCTCGGTCGAGAAGGGTTTCCGAATCCTTATTGGCAGAGGTCATCTTATTAGCCTTCTCGGCGAAGTAAGGTATTACAAGTTACAACATTCGGCACATTGAACGCCGAGTGATTTTATGATTGGATATTCACAAGTGAGTTTCAGAGTTCAGCATTCTGACAGCCGAACCACATTTACCATCAAGACATACATCTCCTTTGAGTACTTGTGTCCATATAGTCTGGTGTCGATTCGACGTGCTTATACTCTTATGAATATAATCACTGTGATCGAATCCGACGCCGATGATTCGTGAACTTCGCAGAACTAGCAGCCTTGTCTTCAAGCTCGAGAACCCGAAGGTCGAGACTTGTTCATTCCGCAGCCACAATCGCAAGATAAAGAAGTCAGCAACGCGCTTAACGCAACATCAACAAATTGTACTCCTTGGCCTAGTTCGGTCGACGAGTTGGCACACCTCGCATCAACCGAATAACGTAGTTAGCTTATTAGTTACTTGGCCTACACGCCACGTAGGCTTGTAATTTTTAGGTCAACAACAGTGCATAGTCATATTTCTTACCATCTTTAATCGATGGGCCAGAGGGCCACATGCCAAACATAGCCCTATGACAAAAAAACCATCTCCAACCGAGGGCCAAAAGGCTATAGGGCCAAACATAATTTATTATTAAATTTAAAAACTACAACTTATTTATTTCAAGTCAAAAGTGAGAGGTCTTATTTAGAGTATAAAAATAAAAATAAAATAAAATAAAAAAGGAAGTGAAGAAATGAACTTTGGAAATAGGCCTATTATAGTGAGTGGGAGAGTCCCACATCGGCCATGGGAGAGAATTGAGCAAGCAAACATGCCTATAAAAGGAACACCCCAACATTAAACTAACCATACCTTTTTGGACCTATAATTAAATATTTTATAAAAAAATTTAGCCCAAAAAAAAAAAAAAATTTCAAATCATGGTAACTGACGTCATTTAGCAGTTGGTTTTAAATTTATGGCCTGGCCCGGGCTAGCTGGTTGGCTCCTTTGGGCTAGCCGGTTGGCCCTTTTTTGTTCCATGTGGCTCACGAGCTCTTTGGTCCTCTGGCTCTTTGGATCATTCGGTTGGAGATGGTCTGAGATACTGAATTGAGGTCAAGAGAGATAGAGAGAGTTGAGCTTAAACAAATGGTTGAGATCCAATCTCAACCAAATTCAACAATTAATATTAAATATAAAATTATATTAAAAATTATATTCCGCTTCGGTTCGTGGTCACCAAACAAATGCATAATGAAAACCGTATACCGAAACTTTATATTATATTCGGTTTTTTGTTTTTTGGTTTTCTGTATAATTCGATTTTAGGTTCGGTAATTTTTGGTTTGGGTTCAAGTTTATCTAGAATTTTTTCCGGCACGAATATTAATGATCCATCTGAAGATGTGAAACATCGACATCCTGCATTAACTCATTTTTTCTCCTTATGACTAATGGATTACAACATCAACATTTTCATGAGATTTTTCTTTTGATATGCGCCCCTACTATAAGACTCGTGCTAGCAACTATTGTAATTGACAATAACAACCAACATCTCCTAATTATAAATACACGATGCGACTGTTTCTTAAGTTGTACACACTCAAGGGGGAGTGCTTTTACATTTTCAATTCGATTTGATCCATTCGTTCATAAAGTTATTTACTCGATCGCAAACATTTCTGAACACTTCTAACAGAGGGACATATATTCAATTTTGAAAGGACTTATTATCAACCTCTTTCACATATGAATTTGTCTTGTTCAGAAGCGAAGAACTTGCATCAGTATCTCGATTTCAATTCATTTCATATGCATAAGCCCTTCTCTCTGCCTCTACCGTCCCCTCTCTCTTACCCACTTTTAAAATTTAGTTTACAACAGAGCTCATTTCATCTTCTTAACTTGCAACTACAATCACAGATGGAAAATCAAACTTGAAGAAGTTGATTGGTATATTGCGGTTTGTTTCGGTAGAAGGATCTGCATTCTGCACTGAAAGAATTCATTTGCAAGAATCTATATTCGAATCCCCGTCCCTAGTATTACTCATCAGATATTTGTTATTGAAGGAAGGACTATAAGTTATTGATTTAATATTTCATAATACAATTCCTCCACAGCCACGCAATGCCATTACCAAGCTTTCGAGTTAGAAGTAAAATATAAGTTCGGTTATCAATTCAAGGGGTTCCGTTGTGGAAATTTTAGCTAAATCTCTTCTCTGCTCCAAGGTTTGAATTATGCTTCCATCCGTGTGTGATTTTCATGTTCTCGTTAGCCCTTCTATTAGGTTGTTTTCTTCGCCAATTAACACAACTCCCAAATGGTTGGAATGTACTGATGAAATGGAGTGGAATTGAAAAATCAACACCATCGTCACATAGCAAACAAACATCAGAACCAGACCAAAAATCTAGAGCAGCAAAGTAGTGGCTAAGACGATGACCAAACGATGGATGAGACGATAGCTAAGAGATGTATTTGCGAGCGTATTGCGGCGTTGTTGGCTGTGTTGCTACGTTTTCTTTACATTTGTAAGAGGCCCTTCCTAACCTCAAATCATGGCTCCACCACTGCATCGTAACCATGAAAGCATTACCATAATAAACTAACCTCCAGTGACTTAATCATCCCAAATTCCATCCTTTGCTAGTTATCTTGTCCTTCTCTCAGTCGCCAATTTTCCAGTTACCATTCATGTAATTTTATTATTCCCATTGCCATAACGTAACCTATGATTATAATTCCATAAAAGTACTCCTCCACTCCCATAAGCATCGACATAACATTAATATAAACATTACACACGTAAATAAAAAAACATTATTATAAACATTGCACACGTAAATAAAAAACAATATGACATATAAGCTAGAAATTCAACAACATATATACAAAAAAGAAATATTACCATAATAATTTTGTAATACAACAAAATGAATGTCCAAAAAAGGCAAAAATACAACTAAGAAATACTACCATAAATATTCCTCCAATCCCTTTACCATAAACTTGGACCATACCAACTCAAGCGACACCGTGTTCCGATGTTGCTATAAGCCTATTTTCTCACTAAGTAGAAGATGCCGATCTCACGAGATTTTATTGGCCAGCTATATTGGAAAGGAGGAAAATTGATGAACACGTCAAACAACACAAAAAGGGCATAAGAACTTTTTGGTGAAAGACTTCCACGTCCAAAACAACGGGTAAACATTACGAAGGTTTAACAAAACACTTTCGATACTGTTCACTTTTAACAAAAAACTACATTTATATCTTTTCCTGGTACTATTCACTATACCTTTTAAAAAAGATTTTTCATTAAAAGGGAAGTTTTTTTGAACTTTTCGTTAGTTTTTCTTAAACTTTATACCGTCCGCCCGAAAACTCTCCATTTTCTTAGTCGATTTTCAATTGAATAGATCCAAAATTTCTAAAGATGTTAAAGTGTCTATCCTGGTATATTAATGTTTTTCGAGCCAAATCCTTTTCGTCCAATACATATGTTTCATATGCTTAGCCAGCCTTTGTCTTTTTGACCAATACATATGTTTCATATACTTTTCTACTTTTCAATAAGAACATGCAAGCAAAGAAGAAAAGTACAGCTCAAATGGATAACAAGGACGGAAAGAAGCAAGAGAAAATACAAACTACACCAACATTGGGCCAAATAGCAGACCAACACTTTCTGCTACTACTCTCCCGCATGTATCATATAACAAGTGAAAGTTCTTATCAATAACCTTTTCCAAATGCCAAATTTATATGAAGATAATTTACATCCATGAGGAAAATCGTGGGATGCAGTACAACAGAGGAATTGAATTCCAGCGAGTCCAGCGTAATTGCCGCATTTCATATTCTGCAATTGGCAGCTGGACAAGAAAATAATAACTTGATTATATTAGATGCATGTCAATAAATGATGAATCGTAGAGAAAATTAGCATATGGAGTTACAGAGTCCTCCTATCCTTCTAACCATAATTCAAAAAGTGACCTACAGATGCGGCCTGAAGGAAAGATACCCGTTAAGAACCCAAGAACTGTAAAACAAGATGAACAAAAGGGGCACCGTCTGACAGATGGATCTAGACGGTGGGCATTCTATTTTGATTTTTTCCCCCGTCAACCAACCTAAACCGTTTCTAGTTAATTATCAAGACATTGATGGGGTTCAGATGTAGTAAACAATAAATTCCTGTAATATTTATTAAGGCACTCACTGCAGTAGACAAACTGGTTGAGATCCAGAGTCACCCTGCCTTGCTTAGCTGTATCAAATGAATTAAACAGATTACTGCAACAAAAAAAGGGCAAACGACACCATTAGTCTTTGAAATAGCATCTTATAAAATATTGAAGATTGGTATTTGTCTAACTTAATTAGACGCAAAACCTCGAGTTTTGATAGTCAAAGATCTCACATCCAAACCTGGCATAGACGTGTGTGTGTGCGCGCATGTAAAGATAATTTGTCTATGCTAACTTGGGAAATATGATAAGACTCCTTAAATCTGAACTAAAATTTTAAAACACCTTTTGTGAATTGAAATGCAACCTACCGAGCAGACTGCAAAAATATACAAAGAGATATGAAGTCATCTAGTCTGAACATTCCTTTCTTCTTTTGATCAAAGCTCTGCACAATTAATAGGAAAATGAATGAGATATCAAACCATCTCAAGCCTTGAATAAAGAATTTTGATTTCTCTTTTTTATTTATTTTCTTTGTATGGAAAATTTATCACAGCAAATCAGTGCACAACCAAAATGATTATATTAGATCTGTACGTATGGAAACAAATCGTACATCAACTAAACAAGAAGCACCACATCTACTTTCTTGTTTCTTTATAGAAAAAGTTGAATATCCATCGAGGTGAAAGAAAACAATGCTTTGGAACAAATTTCACAAGAAATGTTGAGATTCTCAATTTTCATCTTCAAATCAAATTAGATGATATACCTCACAGACTGGGTAGAAAGCAGGAGTGTCCAGCAAGAAGCCGATTTTCACCAATGCCTGTCGCAATGGTTCAGCAATTGAGATTTCAGAAAAGAAATAGCATAGAGAGAGGTCAGGGAGGAACAGCCTTCCTATTACAGTACTATCAAACGATATATAGCCTTCAAGTTCCAGACACATTCATTACTAAAGATCTACCAGCAACGTATCTAAACACACAAACTTTTCGTTTTTAATCCAAGACAGAAAATTCGATACTACCTCATGCACATCATCAGTAACAAGATAGCCACGTCCCCTGTAAAAACAAAACCAACAGTTAGACAGTTGCTAAATGCTTACAAGTGCACGCAAACCAATTACCCTCATCTCAAATATTTGCAACCAAAAGGAGAATACAGATAATATGCACAAATGAATACATTAGTTGTAACCTTGTAGGCATGGTGGTATGTATATTATGCACGATGGGCTCATGAAGGCCAGTGCATTGCATTGCATTGCCAAAAAGAATAGGCTGAAACATAAACTTTATAAAGTGCTCTAATTTCATAACAAGTCCACATTTTGCAAAAGATTGTCAAGTGACGACTTTGTTTGCATGGGGAAAAAAAAAATTAACAGCCTAATTTCAATGATACACATTACAGTGCACGAATTATAAAGAAAACATTAAACTGCTAACCACGTCTTAGAGCAGCCCACTTAAATTATTAACAGATAAGATGAATCTTACGCTATTTGTTGCTTCATACTAACACGGTTGAATCTATCAATATACCTTTAATTAGGATTATACGAAGACGCTGCAACTCACAAATCACAACAGTACTTACTACAGTGGCCAAAACAAATGCTTAAATATATTAGAATTGGCATTGAATCACCTCTCACGGTCCGAGAAGGCTTGTTGGACCTGCAAAGCAGACAAGTTCCCAGGAACATTACATATAAGTTTTATAAATACTCATCATGGCATCCTCGAATTGAGGACACTATAAAACAGAGTAAATACATCATGCAACAAAAAATTACAAGTTGCATTTGTATGGTCAAAGTTTTCACCTTGAGGAGGAACTTGTTAAGCGCAAGAAACTCTGTGAGAGAAAAATCGTACCAAAATCAGCGAACCCATGTTGCAGATTCATCGAAATTTCAGTATTAAGCATAAAAATCATAACAAAAATTACGAAATTTTGAAACAATTTAAGCATATATACCTTCAAAGCTCATAGTCCCATTCCTATCAAAATCATACATCCTGCAAAAAGGCCACATCTTTATCAATTTCTGCAACTAAATCAACAACCCCACATACAAATCCACGATATCGATGCGTAATTTATAACTATTTGGACCTGATCATTTGCTGGACAACTGAGAGAGGGAAGTCGAGGTTTCCAACAGCAAGAGCGCTCTGATCACCATAGAAACGTCGTCGTTAGTTAGAGGAAAACGAAAATTGGGTATTTTAGGGAAGATGAGGGCGAAGGGATTGGAGAAGACGAACCTTGAGCTGAGGCGCTGTGATGTTTCCGGTATTGGCCGCGTCAACTCGCGAGAACCACTCTCTCAGAGTCGACGAGTTCTCCATTTTTGTTTTTTTCTCCGTGAGAGTGACGATTACAAACTCGGTGTTTCACACTTTATTCAATCTTTTTTTCTTTAAAATCGTCTGGAAACGCAGCGTTGCGCGGCGCCTCACCTAGTATTATAGTTCACGGGTTTTTTTTTTTTTTTTTTTTTTTTTTAAACAAACATATCATCTACATTAACGGAGAAGGTATGAGCTTAATCTCATAATACGTTAGCAATAATGTGGTGACTCCTCTTCACCACTGTAGTGGAGGCTCACTTGTTTTATCCTTTACCGTTTCTATTTTTTTACCAAACGATATTATCTACACTAAGATGATGGGGAGTGCGCTAAACTTCACAATGGGCTAGCAATAATGTGGTGTATCGATATATGTTGTTTGTCTAATGAATTATTTGAATAATTTATTTGTACCTTTATTTGTATCATTTCTCTAACAGAGAGGTGGGGCCATGAGGGCCACAAATACGTGAGTCCTATCTCTAATTTAGAAAGATAATACAAATAGATAGTAAAAATAACATTTTGTTCTTAAATTAGGACATTTTTGTGAAAACATAGATGAAATCTAAAAAAACTATTAATGTGAGGTAGAAATTGATCAAAATAAAAGTTCAAACATAAATGTGCATAAACACCCTGGAATTGTTCGCGTATCTTCAATTTAAAGTTTAGAGAAAAAGAAACGAAAACTATTTGTTAAGGTTTTACAAATCATCATAAACTTTGGGTTTGAATCCCATTCCCAACATTTTTCTCTTGCAAACGAAAATGATTACTGACACATCCCGACCGAAATCAGGATGTTCTAGCCGTTACGATAGGGTGACGTAACCATGTGCACAGTGCAGAAGCTAAGAATAATAATAAAGTACGAACAAATAAAAACCAAGCTATGCACTGAGTAAATAATATACATGTGCAAGCGTAAGTGTGAAAAACAATATTCAAAGCACAGAAGACCTAGTGCAGTCCAGGGGAACAACACACTAACTAAACACACCCAGAGGTGGTCCTACACTGGTGATAATCTGTCAGATATGCTGTGAATTCCTCGAGAGCCACCAAAAGAGCAAACCAAACTAGAACCTGGAGGGGTGCAAAACAGAAAGTGTGAGTGGGCAAAAACAAAGCTTTTCAAAATCATTTCATTAACAAAAGTTCTAACTCCTCGCTGTAAAACCTGTATAGTTTCCCAGAAAATAGAATATACGCATATATAGAAAATTTGCTCAGAAATATGCCATGTCGAATGCCTCTACATAAAATGTAAGTACTCAGGTAATGTCAATCAATGTGTGACATCCCACATCGCCCAGGGGAGTGATCCTTATATGTGTATTCTCATCCCTACCTAGCACGAGGCCTTTTGGGAGTTCACTGGCTTCAGGTTCCATGGGAACTCCGAAGTTAAGCGAGTAGCGCACGAGAGCACTCCCAGAATGGGTGACCCATCGGGAAGTTCTCGTGTGAGTTCCCAGAAACAAAATCGTGAGGGCGTAGTCGAGGCCCAAAGCGGACAATATCGTGCTACGGTGGTGGAGTGGACCCAAGAAGTGATCCGTCCCGGGCCGGAATGTGACAACTTGTCACACCCCAAAGTCAAAAATAAGGATGATAATCGAATTAGGGCATGAATAGTATCTAAAAAAAATTTAAAATTTACAACAAACGTATGATGGAACCAAAGCCATCTAAGAGTTCACTTAACCTTGTTTATTTAATACAACATGAGTTTAAAGAGTTCAACTCTTACAACATACTCTTAAGATACTAAAACACTTTATTCTAAGTACAACTAGGAAACAAACACACACATGCAATCATGAATCATCAAAGTCGCCATCTTAACGGATACCAGCCTTTGAACCTGGAACCTAATGGAATAATACTTCCACAATCTATAATTATCCACCAGGCTAGGAAGAAGGTTGATATCCATTGAGATGGCGACTTTGATGAATCATGATTGCATGTGTGTGCTTGTTTCCTAGTTGTATTTAGAATAAAGTGTTTTAGTATCTTAAGAGTATGTTGTTAGAGTTGAACTCTTTAAACTCATGTTGTATTAAATAAACAAGGTTAAGTGAACTCTTAGATGGCTCTGGTTCCATCATACATTTGTTGTAAATTTTAAATTTTTTTTAGATACTATTCATGCCCTAATTCGATTATCATCCTTATTTTCAACTTTGGGGTGTGACAAGTTGGTATCAGAGCCTAACCCTGGCCGTGGTATGCCGACGAGAACGTCGGACCCCTAAGGGGGGTGGATTGTGACTTCCCACATCGCCTAGGGGAGTGATCCTTATATGTATATTTCCATCCCTACCTAGCACGAGGCCTTTTGGGAGCTTACTGGCTTCGGGTTCCATGGGAACTCCGAAGTTAAGCGAGTAGCGCTCGAGAGCATTCTCAGGATGGGTGATCCATCGGGAAGTTCTCGTGTGAGTTCCTAGAAACAAAACCGTGAAGGCGTGGTCAGGGTCTAAAGCAGACAATATCGTGCTACGGTGGTGGAGCGGGCCCGGGAAGTGGTCCCCCCGGGCCGGGATGTGACACAATGCCATGTAATCTGTCAACCGGAGTCACCTAACGTGACTTGTACGGCTGAATCTAAAGCTCAAATCTCCAACTTACTAACTATACCTGCACACGAGTCGAAACCACCTAAAGTGGTATGTAGGACAGGACTGGGTGTAAATAAATACGCTCAAGTGCTACGATCACGTGAAGACTGGGCGAATAATCGCGGGTCATCTACGAGTCGGAACCACCTATAGTGGTATGTACGACAGGACTGTGCACCTAACTTGGATCTAAGATGAATGTGTGGTGCGGGAAGTGAACATCACGTGAAGGACCGTGCCTTACTCTGGGCGGGAGCACTAACACCAGGGGTGCAGGTTATGAGCTCTCTATGCATCTCAAATCACTACTAATCACAAACATAAACTATAACTTACCTGACACTTACATATGCGTCTGCAGCACCAAACATACATATATGCAACTACTAATGTATAATTAAATAGGCAAACGCAATGCATGACATTTAAAACATATAAGCATTTCATTTCAATTTATGGGAAAATCCACAAGTATATAGGTATATATGGAAAACCAAAAGCTCACTCACTGGTATGTGGAAGGGTCGTAACCCCCTTGCCTCGAGTGACTGCGCTTGTCCTTGGGATAGGTCTCACCTATATGCGAAACAACTATAAAAACGTTAATTTAAAGCACATAACCAAAACTAGGTAATAACTTCTCATACAATGCTCAAATGAGGTGTGTGAATACACCAACATGATCTACTCAACCTTACGAACATCCCCATATTTTTAAAATAATTTTTTGACGTCTTGCGCGCCCCCACGCGCCGGCCAAAGCACGGCCACACGTGCCGCCTACGCGCAGGCACATGCCTGGCACACTGACGGCGTCAGTTAAAGCCGTCAGGAATATTCCGTTAAAACTAACAGATTCCGTTAAAGTTAACCTAACGCCGTTAGGAATATTTTGTCTAAACTGACGGAATATTTTGTCGTCTTCTCCGGGCAACCTCCAGCGCCGTCGCCGTTGGTGGAAAACTGGAAAATTTTCTAATCTTTGTTTCTCACTCATTTTTCAACCAAATTTTATGAAATTGGTACCAAAATGAAGCTTACAACAAATAGAACAAAACCTTACCACTTTCAAGCCCTAAAACCCACAGAATATCCCCGGAGAAACTTCGAAAAATTCGGCCAAACCTACAACTCACAATCCCGACGTCCAAAACCTTCAAATGAACCACCCCGAGCTTCCTAAGGACCTCACCAAGCTTCCTACAAGCTTCAAATTCCCTGAAACGCAACAATTCACGTGTGCATGAACAGTGACCAAATCGGGGATCTCGAGTTCGACGTGAAATCGTAGAATTGCTTACCTGAAATGGGTATGGTTGAACTCATATGAAGCTCACGAACACAAAGGTATGGTTTTCAACTTCGATCCGTAACGTTTTCGAGTGTTTTGATCCTTGTCCGTACGTAAGTGATGAAGAAGAGGGAGAGAGAGATATAGGATAGGGCAGAAGATGAGAATGAGAGTGTGGGGATGTGTGTGTGGTCCAAAAGCAGCCAACCAAAACCCCAAACAACCACACAACGAAACAAAACCACTAGGGGCAAAACCGTCATTTCACACATGCGGTACGAATAATCCGGGACGGGCTGTCACAATTACAAGTTAAAAGTGGGACAAAAAGAGGAAATGGGATTTTAATCCATATTTAAAAATGCATGTATCATTTATTTTCTTATTGTGATTAGTTTTTGCCAATTCCAAATCCGGAACGTGACAATTTTTATAAGTTGTGAATAAATAGATTTGAATTCCGAAAGCATAACGATCGAATTGATCGAAAAAAAAGTTGGGGGTAATTAGATCTAGGAACAAAACCCTAAACTAAAGGAAACAAAACTTTACTCTTAAGTATAAGCAAAACATGAGAAAAACTTAACTGATGTTATAAATAGGCAAAAGTGAGAGAGATAACATTTGTTAGAGATAGAAGTGGAATGGATGCAATGCATCACACTATTTATTTTCGTAACTATATCACAAAAGGAATGCAGGTAAAGAGAGGAGAAAGAGATATTTGTATCATTACTTTTACTTTTTTTTCTTTGTATGTTGTTATGGGATTACAAACATACCTTTATTTATAGGGATTTTGAGTTATTCAGCATCTTACATACATAAATAAAATATTTCACCTTCCTATCACATTTTCATCTAATGCATTTAATGACTTTCACCAAAGTCCACTTTAATTAACTTTTTTACCCAAACACTTATGTGACATTTACATCACATTTCACGACAGTTGAATGCATATATGGTGAGCAAATTGATATATACCAATGATTATGTTATTAGCATGAATGGTTCTCGTTAGTATGAATGCTGCTTGTATTGGGCACACATGGTTCACATTGAAGGGCACACTTTTCACATTGCATAGATAGTTCGAGGGGCAACTTAAATATGATTCACATTGCACCTACACAAACAATCCCTCTCATTCATTCATCATTCAATGGATTTTTTATGTTTAATTGTTTTACAGCATTAGGTATGGGTTGTTCAAGAATCGGATAATAATTTAGTTTTGAATTCTTTATCTACAAGAACGAAATATAAATATCGTTTTGACGAATAAATTATTATTGATACTCAAAAAACTTAATTATGCACTCCTCATACAAGTATTTCAATTATGCACTCCTCATACAAACAAAATATGAAGTGCACAATTAGATATTCAACCCCGATTTTTACAAAGGTTTTTGTTTGTATCAATTGATAATATATAACGAAATAAAAATATAATTCTCATACCAAATGAGACCATAGGTTCGTTATATTTGGCATAAGCTTACCTCATTGAACTTTACAATTTACTTCAACTCTTCGGCACATTGAGATGGTACATTACGTGTCACTATATAAATGGTGGAATATGTGTGTTAAAAAGTTAATAACTTAAAAAGTAAAATTTCCCACCACTTACATAAAAACACGTGCTGTACTATTTATATTCCCGTTACAATAAAATTTTTTTCCAACTCTTCAAACCTAGACAGAAAAGAAAGAAAATGATTGGTTTGTAACTCAAGTACATTTATTAACAATTTCTTTTTTATTAATTTTAAATTCAAATTTATAATACCCACAATTTTTGAGTAAATACGATGTTGTAGAAAAAAAACCCTAAAAAGAGCTTTCATTTTTTCTCCCTCTGTTGGAACAAAGTGTCACGTGCCGCGTCCGTGTTGGGTTTGAGATGGGTTCTGTGAATGCGAATTTCGTGAGGTTTATAATGCTGATTTGATTCTCTGATCAGAAAGGATCTTCTTTCCGGCTCCCTGGACCGAGTCGACGAAGCTCGCTGTAAGTAATTTCTGACCCTTTTCTTCCATATTTACCCCACCATAGTAAAATCGGATTTCTCTGGTTAAATTGATTGCGGGAGTCAGTTCATCTGCTTTTAATTTCTGAGTTTTCTGTTTGGTTGCTGGGAAAGTGTGGGAAAAATGATGTAAATTTACTTCCCTTTATGTATTTCACTTCCCTTTTCTGGCTAATCGTATCTAAAGGAGCTCACTTGTTACAGTTTTTGTGGATTTCCATCCTCTATTTATTATCTGATAGATTTTCTTTTTCGCACTGTTGATTTCTGAAATTGTTTAATTGGATTGGTTATCGGAAAATCCGATTGTGTTTTGGAAAAATGATTCTTGAATTCACAATGTTGATGGGTTTTTATTGCACATCTCAAAGACTGATAAATTCACTTTTGGGGGACATGCCTAGCATTTTTCTCATGTGCTGATTTGAGCTGCAAGTTTTGACTGAGTTTGGTGTATGAGGGTTGGTCTGAATTGACGAGCGTTGAATCTGCGTATGCAATTTTTATACTAATTTAGGATGCTGAGCATTGTGGTGGTATGATGTGCATGATAAAATGTCCAAATTTATGATTTATGATTCTTTTGGTTCAGTATCATGATCAGTTACAAACAACTAAACAGCATAGTTAAATACATGCATGCTAATGGTTTGGTGTGATGGTAATGCATTTAGAGCTAGGGAATGGTGATCTCCGAACAAATTATGGCATTAGTTTTTTCCTTTCCCTGCACCTCTTACCCACTTTGTTTTCTGTCAATCTGTCTTTTTATACCACGCGAGAATAATCATATATTAGCTGGTGTGCTTGGTATCTATATAATTTGTACTCTCAATTTATGTTTACTATTCATTGTCTGGGTGAACAGGTCCATATTCTGTTGTCTGTGGTGATTCAGCACTTAATGCATATGTTTGTGAATTGATAATTCCATTATGCTGGCAATATTTGAGAATATAGGCTGGTCAAAAGGAAATACAGCTGATGAAGATAACACCATTTCTCGATCTCATTACCCAGTTGGCCTACACACCTCCTACCTGGGCAAGTCTAGCTTGTGGTGTCTTTGTACTCATCACTCTTTCCCTTTCAATTTATCTTGTATTTGAGCACCTTTCTGCATACAAAAATCCTGAGGTATTTATTCGCTAGTGACAAATTGTATTTACTATGCATGGTTCTATAGTAATGTTTCTCTGTTGCATTTTTCACATTTTGGTTTGTGTGAACCTTGCAGGAGCAAAAGTTTTTAATTGGTGTTGTACTCATGGTTCCGTGCTATGCAATAGAATCTGTAAGTTTTTATTTTGGTTTTTAAAATTTAATTTTGTTTGTATTTTTTAATTCAAACCTCTCCTTGGGGTTATAGGTAGAACATATATTAATCTTAAATGTCTTTTAAATATATAGTTTTTTTAACGCACACTTATTTTAGACAATGGTTATTAGTGTAGATCATTAATAGTAAGTGTTAAATGGAGAGAGGGGAGGGAAAAGGTGGGGAAAGTAGTTCAGGAAAAGAGAGGGTGGGGGGAATTATGGTGTTTGCGTCGGCACATATGACATGTGTGCTTGTGGTTCCCAAGGAGAATCTTATGTGTAGTTTTTTGTTTATAAACTTTAATGTGCATGGTAAACCTTGAATTGAGATTTAACATACGAAAGATGTTGAATTTGTCAATTTTATTTGTTTTTATGTGGCTCACAAACATCCATGTTTCTTTAGTGCACATTGGGAAGATAATGAGTTGAATGTACATGTACCATTCATTAAGTTTCTGTTAATTTGTGAAGATTAAATTCTTGTATTAGATTTATAATTGATCATTGTTTATTACAATTGAAACTAGATGTACAGGTGTGCCTGTGTTACAAACAGAAAAGTACTCTTCCTTTGATCTTTGGTATTTTTTTTCCAGATTCTAACTTGATGCTGTTTACAGTTAGTATCTTTCTTGAACCCTTCGATAAGCGTTTATTGCGAGATTCTACGGGATTGCTATGAATCCTTTGCCATGTATTGCTTTGGAAGGTACTTGGTTGCATGCTTGGGTATGTCCTTTTAAGAACTTTAGCTTTAGCTAGCATGCTCATTAAAATTCAAATTTGATGGGTTTGGAAATGTGATAATGCATTAAATGGTTATTTGGATCTCAAACTTGAATTTCACAAAAAGCATTGTAAGTATATGTTCACGTGTAATACATGGTAATTGAGAATTCATCGACAATCAAGTACTGATTGTGGACAAGATTGCACTGTTGATGACAGGATTGGCCTATTGGCTGCTATGCAATAGATGTTCCTTGTCTGGTCTTGCATACACATTCAGCTCTCTCTCTCTCTCTCTCTCTCTCTCTATACATGCACAAATTTCTGCATATGAGAATCTAACATCAGAACCAATGTTAAGGTTTTAAGTTTCCAGGGCCAATGCACAAATAAATAAATACCTATTCTGCACAATGGTAAGGTTTTGAAGTGTTTAGGACCAATCATATGACAATCATGTTGAATGATCAGATTTTCCATCTTTAACTTAGTGTATGTATGGTAATTTCAAATAATCCTTGTTTGGTGGGGTACATATATATCCAGGTTTTTTTTTTTCATTTACAGTTTGTAGTCCTTTTGTTTTTAATAGATAAAGAAACTTCTTTACTTCCATTGTTTATATTTATTCTGCTTTTGACATTTTTCTTTTATATATGTTTTCCTCCTTGTAAGGTGGGGAAGAGAGGACTATTGAGTTTATGGAAAGGGAAGGACGTGCAAGTTCTAAGATTCCCCTATTAGAACACAGTTCTGAAAGGGGAACCGTTAAGCATCCTTTTCCAGTGAACTATATCTTGAAACCATGGAAACTTGGTCAATGGTTTTACCAAGTTGTCAAATTCGGAATTGTTCAGTATGTATGTTTACCATCACTTTGAGAAAGTTTATTTTTTTACTGGCCGTTGTTTCTTGTTCTCAAATACCATTCCCCTTTATAACATAAATTCACTTTTTATTCTTGGACAGATGTTAATTAAGTCTCTCAGTGCTATTGTAGCAGTTATCCTTGAAGCTTTTGATGTATATTGCGAAGGTGACTTTAAATGGGGATGTGGGTAAGAGAATCTCAAATGATTATAGGAAAAGCATTTGTAATTTGAAATTATGATGTAATATATTTGATAGGATAATTTTTTTTTTGCCCCCTTAAGAAGCTCTTTAAACTATCACTTATTGAATTTCACATGGAACTCTTGCTTGTTACTCGTACTGATTATGTTCATACACATGTGAAGTTGCTCCTTGGGGACTTGTAAGTTTTGGTTATAGTTGTATACCTAGAAATGAATCTTCAGGAATCCTGCATTTCGAAATAACCTCTAAAATCTTGCTAAACTCACTGTGGATGGTGGCTAACATATTTTAGCTCATTTCTTTGGCCTGTTACTGTGTGGACGGGTTTGTCAATTGATAGGGACACAAAATGGTCATGTGATCCTGCTTTAGTTCTTTAAAGTATGTATTTCAAAAACAAGCAGGAGAGACCTGTCAAGACCTCAGTTTCCGTAGCCATAGCCTTTTTCTTTGAACCTTTGACTTATGCTATGGTATCATAGCTTGTTGGATTTCACCAATTACTTTCTCAAATAAGAATGCCTTCTGTTTTAAGTGCTTTTGATATTTTGACTTGCCAATTTTCCTTCTATCTAGTTGATGCCCTACGTATCTCTTTGTCCTACAAAAGAATTGTAAAAATATTACTTAATGACGTTTAACTCATAAAGGACTCTCATGGTCATAATTTTCTTGTGCTTGCAGGTATCCTTATATTGCAGTGGTTCTAAATTTTAGTCAGTCATGGGCTTTGTACTGTCTTGTTCAGTTTTACACTGTTACAAAAGATGAACTAGCTCGCATAAAACCATTAGCCAAGTTTTTGACATTTAAATCAATTGTGTTTTTGACATGGTGGCAAGGTGTGGCAATTGCTCTTCTCTATGCCTTGGGTTTGTTCAAAAGCCCTATAGCTCAAGGATTGCAGTTTAAGTCAAGTGTTCAAGACTTCATCATTTGTATAGAGGTAGAACATTTCATTGGGTAACACAGTTTCTTATTGTGTCTTTTCAATTGACATTTTGTATCGTAGTGTTTTGAATGATAGTTTATTCTTACTTGAACTTTATGAGTTGATGTGGTCTTGAGAGATAATTACTCCTCGTCTGAAGGTGTTGGTGGAAATTTATTTGTACAACTAGGAAGGGTTTGTCAATCGATAAAATCAAAATCATGACTAATAGGTTTTTTCTCCTCCAATTTTCATTTTATTCTGCTACTAGTATTCTGTATACTTTGTCTTGCATTTCTCAATAATGTTAAATTGGTTACATGACAAAAGATTTTTTCAGTTTACCATCTTTATGCAACATATTTTAGTTTGACAGTTCTGCGTTTTCACCCTCTACAGATGGGCATTGCCTCTGTTGTTCACCTATATGTGTTTCCTGCCAAACCTTACGAAATGATGGGAGATCGTTTTCCTGGAACTGTCTCAGTTCTTGGAGACTATGTATCGGCTGACTGTCCTTTGGATCCAGAGGAGGTTAGGGACAGTGAACGCCCCACAAAGCTACGCCTCCCCACTCCTGACATTGATGTCAAGAGCGGCATGACCATCAGAGAAAGTGTTCGAGATGTTTTCATTGGTGGCGGGGAATATGTAAGTATCTTTTTATTCGTACATTACGATCATGAATTGATCTAAGAATATGGAACTAGTAATCCCTGATGTATATAAAAAAAAGGGCGGGGGGGGGGGGGGGGTGGAAATAGCTCCCGTGGAAAGGGTTATTTAGAAATGTATTAAAACAATGACAGTGTTACACCTTGGTATAGCCAATAAGATTTGTAGATTGCTGTTGATATTGGATGTCTGTGCTGTAAGACACTGAAAACATGTGTAAATTGCGAAGGCTGCTAATTGATGTCTGTGGTTAGGTGGTAAATGTTTGTGGAAAAGAACGGATACAAATATTTCAGATTGAAAAATGTTCCTTTATTCTCTAATACATTTCAAATGGCCAACCATCTGTTGAACTGAAAGAAAGTCGTATCTACATGAAACCAGTTGATTGTGGGTCATGGTGTATGATTTTTCAGTTTTGAGTTCTGAATCTGCTCTTTGCCTCAAATACAGATTGTGCAAGATGTGAAGTTCACAGTTACACAGGCAGTAGAGCCAGTGGAGAAGGGGTTCACCAGGTTCAATGAGAAGCTACACAAGATCTCCGAAAACATTAAGAAACATGACAAGGAGAAACGAAAGACGAGGGATGACAGTTGTATATCCACATCACCTACACGGAAGGTGATTCGTGGGATAGATGACCCTCTCTTGAACGGAAGCATGAGTGACAGTGGGGTTGCAAGGGCAAATAGGCATCGCCGCAAATCTGGATATACCAGTGCAGAAAGCGGTGGAGAGAGTGGTAGTGATCAGAGTTATGGTGGGTTTCAGGTCAGAGGCCGTAGGTGGGTAACCAAAGATTGAGGAAGGATCATGGAAATTGTCTCATGGGATGCTGTGGCCTGTGGATTTTCTCCATTGTTGTTTGCTTGTCGATATTTTCATCTGAAGCTGTTGCCTTTTTTGTTCTTTGTAATTCATAGAGGATGGCAACAACTGTCGCCTCGGGGCTACTTTTTTGTTAGGGGCGCAAAAAAATGTAAATGGCATCGAAGTTAGAGGAAATGTCTTGTTAGGGTATATGTAGTTTACACATTTATGTCGAGGACAGTAATTGTAACAGCTGAAATTAAAATTCAACTTTTTGTTAGAGAAGGTGACTCAATCTCCTTCCACTCTTTTTCCAAGCGTTGGCAATCCAACGATGTGCAGGAGCTGGTTCAGTCCAAGTTTATGATAGCTACAGAGATGGTGAATTATTTCTTAACGAGTTTCGTTTCTTGTTCGGTAGTTTGAACGAGGGAAGGGCTGAGCAGCAAACGCAAAGAGAACTAAAAAATGGTCAATCAAGGCAAAGCCACCGTGCTGAGTTGTGCATATACTCAATCCTTTTCAATTACAACCAACACTATCCATAATCTTAGTTTTTGACAAATTACAAACGAAAGATGAAAGTTTCTTCGCAGATAATACTTATATCACTGCCCGGAGCTCTGCTGTAAGCAGGGAAAACTTCCGGTGCTGTGATAAGATGGGAGGGGTTCGAACTGCTTGAATTCTTGATGACAGGTCAGTGTAACTGGATCCCGCGTTTAGCTTGGCAGCATTAAGTATCGTCTGCAAGATTTGTAGGGTATCGCCATGACTAACAACTAAGATCGTGCACCTGTAGATTGAACGAACATATGTAACAGACAAAGTCACACAGATATAATACGCAGGCAAGAAAAGGTATGACTTAATTTAACCTAATGGCAGTTAAAAGAGGAAAGCCGTGGCACAGCTGGATAGACCGACGGTCTTGTACAATAACAGAGAAAATCGCTAACTGAGAAACTGCATTGAAAAATAATCTATCAAGAACTGCAAACAAACTGAGTAATTACAGTTACAAGTTTTTCATCCTTAATTCTAAAATTCTTAAACGCGGACGGCTGTTTCTATTTTCTTTTAAGTAGAAATTATTCGGAAATAGGCTTTTTTAAGTTCCACAGCAACAATTACACGTTTTATTTCATGTCTCTGCAATGCCAATGTGCCTGATCATATGCAATGTCAAACATAAGAATAAGATGTTTCTAGAAATTAAGATAGAAGTATTGCAAACATGACTACGATGTTAGAATACCAAACACGTATTTATACACTTGCCCTTGAAATTGTGACTCCATAGTTTCCATTGCTTCTGCAAGTCTGCACGCAACATCATCGACACTCTCTCCTCCCTCTGCCGGCCTCATGAGTGGATCTTTCTCATCAAGAGCCCATATGTCGTGATACTACCAGCAAAAGGGAAAACAGAATTACGACAGCCTCAGCATCAGCAACAGACGATTATAAGTTAGCACCACCTATAAACCCGACAATATAGACAAAGCCTTTAATCTGCCACTTTAATCAGTGAAAAAAAAACCACACCAACACCAGTGGACTTACTTTATCATGTGACAAAAGCTCATACAAAGGACCAAAGAAGCGTTCACGGAGATTTTCCATCACCTGTCCAGAAAAAGCAACCAGGGGAAAAGATCACTGGTTTGAAATCTAAATTAGCATAATCGATCAACCAAGCTTATCTCAATCAGAAATCAACCAAGATACCGTTCTTTTGGTCAATTTTCAGGGACTATCTTACCTTGCATTGAGCCCCCTCATATGGAATGTTCAAGACAGATGCAACAACTTGAGCAGTCTGACTTGTTCTTGAAAACGGAGAGTAGCAAATCCGAACGTTATCAAGCGGTACGTTGTTTTCCTCAAGTACCTGCACATTACAAACTACTCAAGCTCCCATTTCTTCGTTTCCATCGACATTCCAGTTTTCGGTTAAATCTTCCAGCCTACCAGTTTTCAAACTCCAATTCACATTTCCTAATCATTAAATAATTTTGCACACTAAAAAGATTCAAACTTTTCGAATGTGAAATAAATTGCACTCAAAACAAACCAAAAAAGTTCAAATCTTAAAACAGAAAGTAATACCTTTTGGAATGATTGTCCAGCCGATTGTGCCTGACTTACACCTTCTGGCGCCAATTGATATTCTGGGCGGGTACCATTTTCCTGTGTCGAATTCAAAATACTCAAAATTTGCAGGGCCAAACAAGTAATTAAGGAAAATTGAGGGGGGAAAGAGAAAAAATAACCATGGAAGAAACAATGATGCCTCTCTCATTCGGAATGCTCTTCCCGTGCCTCAGCACCCAGTATCTGTTTCTCAGAAACGACGTCGTCTCCGCCATCTCCGCACGGCCCCCCGCCACCGCACTCCTCTCCTTCTCCTCTTCACACAGCCTCGGTATGTGATTTTATTGGTAGGCTTCAATGAGATCATATTGGTTAAGACTCCATGGTCAACCAATGAAATAACTACATCTGTATTTATATGACGTGGCGAACTCCTATTAGCTAGAGTATAATTCTTCGTCTTGAAACGGCTGTAGACGAACAACTATCTTTTTACATCATCGGCACCCTCAAATTTGCAGAGCTGGTTGGGAAATTCATAAAATTTGAAGCGAACCATAAGTTGCTAAGTGAGTCTTTGCTAAGCCGGAGAACGTAGATTTCACGGTCATGGCGCTCAATCTGCGGCAGAGGCAAACAGGTGATACTATCTTTTGACCATTTTAGTTTCTCTCTCTAGATCTGTGTATCAACCAAACCAAGGAAGCAAAAATTGAAAATATTGGATTAAATCGAGAACCCATTTACCTAATATAGAAAACCCAGATGAATTTTCACCGGAATTACAATTGGAATGGATGAAATGTGTATATTTTATCAGGGTTTTGTTTGTTGAGCCTGATCTGTGGTTTTGGTTTGAGAACTGTGACTAAATTCATTTGCTTTGCTTGAATTGGGCTTGCTTAAATTTGAATAATTTTTCTGGGATTTGTGTAAATTATTGATTTTGATCTGTGATTTCTGTATTCAGAATGTATTACCCGTATGCTGAATCTGAACCAACCCGTTAATGCAACTGGTATGGCCAACGAGGAGGTCTACAAGATCTTGATCTATGATAAGTTTTGTCAAAACATTCTCTCCCCGTTGATCCATGTCAAGGACCTCCGTAAGCACGGCGTGACCCTGTACTTCCTGATTGACAAGGACCGAAAACCTGTTCATGATGTGCCTGCGGTCTACTTTGTCCAGCCCAGCCATTCCAACATTCAGAGGATCATTGCCGACACCTCCAACTCGCTGTATGATAGCTTCCATCTGAACTTCTCGTCCTTGATTCCTCGACCTCTGCTTGAGGACCTGGCATCTGGGACTTTGAATTCAGATTCGATTCATCGGATTTCGAAGGTGCATGATCAGTATTTGGAGTTTGTGACACTGGAAGATAATTTGTTCTCATTGGCACAGAAGAACAGTTATGTTCAGTTAAACGATCCCAAGGCAGGAGACCGTGAGATTGAGGACATAATTGAAAAGATAGTTGGTGGCTTGTTCTGTGTTTTGGCTACGCTTGCTGTTGTGCCCATTATCAGGTGCCCTCGCGGTGGACCAGCTGAGATGGTAGCATCAGCATTGGATCAGAGACTTCGTGACCACTTGTTGTCAAAGAACAATCTGTTTACGGAAGGTGGAAATTTTGTGAGCTCTTTCCAGCGCCCCATATTGTGTATATTTGATCGTAATTTTGAGTTATCTGTGGGAATACAGCATGATTTTAGGTACCGACCCTTGGTGCATGATATTCTTGGATTGAAGCTTAATAGGTTGAATGTTCAAGGTGAAAAGGGTGGGATGAAGTCATATGAGTTAGATAGCTCAGATCCCTTTTGGGTAGCAAATGGGTCTCTAGAATTTCCGGAAGTAGCGGTAGAGATTGAGACCCAATTGAATAAGTATAAGAGGGATGTTGATGAGGTCAACAGACGGACTGGCGGGAATGATGGAGCTGAGTTTGACGGAACAGACATGATTGGGAATACAAAACATTTGATGAGTGCAGTGAACTCATTGCCAGAGTTGACCGCACGGAAGCAGGTGATTGATAAGCACACCAACATTGCAACTGTGTTGTTGAGTGAGATCAAAGAGAGATTGCTTGATTCTTTTGCCAAAAAGGAGTATGACATGATGGTTAGAGGAGGCATTGATCGAAGTGAACTTTTAGGTGTGCTTAGAGGGAAGGGGAGTAAGATGGATAAGCTGCGGTTTTCTATCATGTATCTTATTTCTTCTGAAGCCATTAATCAACAGGAAGTGGAAGCAGTGGAAGCAGCCCTCAGGGAATCTGAGGTTGATACCAGTGCATTTCAGTATGTGAAGAAGATCAAGGCACTGAATGTCTCACTGGCATCAGCAAATTCTGCTAGCAGAAGCAACATAGTCGATTGGGCAGAGAAACTCTATGGGCAATCAATAAGCGCTGTGACAGCAGGTGTGAAAAATCTTTTGTCCAATGATAGGCAGCTAGCACTGACAAGAACAGTGGAGGCCTTGGTGGAGGGGAGGCCGAATCCAGAAATTGATTCCTACCTTGTTTTTGATCCTCGTGCTCCAAAGTCAAGCTCAGGAATGGGTAGCAGCCATTTAAAAGGACCTTTCAAGGAAGCTATCGTCTTCATGATTGGTGGTGGTAATTATGTGGAGTATGGGAGCCTACAAGAGCTTGCGCAGCGTCAGCAGCCTGTCAAGCATGTTATATATGGAACAACAGAAATACTCACAGGACAGGAGTTTGTGGAGCAGCTTGCAGTATTGGGGCAAAAGATGGGATTGGGTGGTGCTCCTCCTCCTACACATGCTTCAACTCATTGATGCGTAAATCCTGCAGTTTAGTTGTTATTTACACTTGAAAGAAGACGATCTTGAGAAGCTAAGAAACCATGTGGACGAATCTGTATAAATTTGTTGCATGTTTTTGGTCGAGTAATACAAGGGACTGCTATGCTCTGTGGTTCCGTAGGAGATTAGTCCAAAACTTTCTGCCAGGATCAAGAAGAAACCGGTTTTATGTTTTGTTACAGGCAGAAGTTTTCAGAATCACATAAGTTTTGTATTTCATTGAGGTGTAAGTTGTATGGTTGGAAACTTGGAAAAAAGTTTACTGATGTTACCTTTCATTGATGTTTCTGTAATAGCTCAACTTTGAAATATGATATGTTAATTTCTTCCAAAGATTGGTTTGATTTTTAACGAGATGTGAAGTAACATTGGATTGTGTTTGCCTAACTGTTGGACGGATTGGATTGGAACCAAGTGTTTCAAATCTAATCCAAAGTTTTCGCGAATCGGAATTGCCTTTCAATTTCAACCAAAAGTTTTCGGAATGTCAATATTCAGTTGAGTTCTTGAAACAAAATATTTCAAAATTCTTTTAAAAAATAACTATGAATTTTTCAGTTTTTGTTCATTTTTTTTTTACTGAAAACTCGTTTGACACTACTTTTAGCTTAAAAAAGAAAGAAAAAAAAATTAAAAAGAGAAAACTAATTTCTTGAATTTTCAATTTTGAGTTTTTCTTTTTTTGAAATTTTATAAAAACTGAAATCTGAAACTAGTTACCAAACGGGTTGTCAATTAAAAAAAAAAAACTAAAAACTAAAAACTAAAAATGAATGGTTGTCAAACGGCCTTGTAAAGAAAATTATACAACCATAGCAGACGATATAGCCAATTAGGGAAAGAGCTAGGGGTGGGTTCAAAAAGCCGAAAATTGAAGGAAAAAAAAGAAAAAAAAAGGGAACGGAAAAAGAAAAAACCAAACTGAACCAAACCTTATTGGTTCGGTTTCGGTTTCGGAGGTTTGGAAACAGAACCAAACAGAAACGAATCTGTTTACACTTTATGAATGTATGCCTATGATATTTCTTTTGTGAAACTTTGTTGTTAAATTTGAAACTAAGCCTAGGGCTTTTTCAAGGAGCATACTTGGTTCAATTAGGGAGGATTGATCATTGGTTATAGAGGAAAGTTTTGGAACTTGGAAGAACTTCTCCATTTGTTTGTTTTTTGAATGGATACGGTGATCATTTTTCTGTGCAATTGAGGTTATTGATAGAATAAGATTGGTTTATATGTTCTTGTATTCGTACACTACCTTCCCACTTTCCACTTTCCCCGTTTCTTATTATTAGTATACCAATGCAAATCTCTTTTCTAAATTCCATATTAAAAAAAAGATCAAGTTTTATAAAATAAATAAAAACCGAAACTATAACGAAACTGAACTGAACAAAACAAAACCGAAAAAAATCAAAGTTTCGGTTTGGTTTCAGTTTTGGCAAAAAACTGAACTGAATGAAACTGAACCCACCCCTAAAAAGAACTAGTGGAGTCTTGTTTTAAAGAATTATTTCAACATGGACTTGGTCAGTCTAGGTAGTTCAAGCTTGAAAGCTTAATGTGTTTGATATACCAAAATTCTCGGAATAATTTGATTTTGTTCCAAAAAATTTTGCAACCCACAAATTTACATGCCATATGCATAATCACTTTAAATTTTTTTATTTAAATTAAACAGAAACAGTACCTAACAAAAACTGATCGCATGATATATGAAGAACGAACATGATTCCCGAATTTTCAAGATCTTCACAAAAAGAATCCAAAGAGGATCCTGTTGGGATTGGGGCCAATGCTCGAAAGTGAAAAAATATTAAACGAACTATACTTCCATGTGTTTAATGTACGCTCACCGGTCATTGTAAGTGCCATATACCCTCTCAAATAAGTGAATAGAAATTGGTATGCGGTAAGACGCAAGCTTCTATTGTAACTCCTTAATTATCTTAGTTAAAAAAAAAAAAAAAAACTCCTTAATTATCTTAGTTTGTTGCATCTATTGTGTCGGTCTATTTGATAAATATTTTACGCTTGACGCGACTTAAATCATATTTGCGATTGTGAAGGTTGATTAAGATTATCAAAGAATAGTGAACATGTGAAAAGTTAAAAAGATTGACATTACGTGAACTAAAAGGACATGATTGATTGTAGGCATGGAATGAGGATCCTCGGATCCTTTTTGTGGGAATCTAATGATGAATCAATTGTATTTATTCATCAAATATCGTACAATCATTTTTCGTTAATTATTATTTATATTCAATTTTAAATTTTAAATTCAAAATGATTTCTAAACACATGATGTACTATGAACATACTTAATTGATTGATTATTCGGATCTCCATAAAAAGGATCCAAAGAGGATCCTATTCCGTAGGCATGAATAAGAATATAGGAGGGTGAAGAGAAGGATGTGGAAAAAAATGCATGTAAAATGTAAAATGATACGTGAAAGTAAGAGATTTTAGATTTAAATCTCGTAGAAGTAAGTTTGATATTATTTATGATTTAGTTTTTAATCATTGCATCAATAAAAAAGAGTCGGTTAGTATTCAATTGTTAATATTCCTCCACTTTGAACCACTTAGTATTATATCTAGTGATATTCTCATTCACTTGTACCTAAGAGGTCTTAGGTTCGAATTTTGCCAAAGACGAAGTTGAACCCCATTATTATAACAAACTTATTATAAAGCTTAGCCCACTCCTTCCACATTTAATGTAGATAATATCGTTTATCTATTCAATAATTCGGCTAAAGTCTTTCAAATTTTCACAAAGAAGGTCACTACACTAGTGAGGACTAAATGACTTTCAATAAAAGATTCAATTTAAAAATTGAGAAAAGTACTATTAAACAAATTTGGGTTAAAATCTGGAGAACACAGATTTTTGACACACTTAGCGGAACTCATTTTGTAATGCTAAAATGTGTGTCAAAATGCGTGTGCTTACAAATAAACCCAACAAATTTAGGCATATACCCTAAAATGGAGCACTGAAATTATTAGGACAATTTGACAACATAATTAGGTCTACCCAGAAACGCGAATTGGAACGTGGAATTATTGTAAAAAAGTCCTCCAACTTTCTCATATTTTCCAATTCCCCTCGCTAGTCAATCACCCGCTCAACTTCAACTCCTCTGCAACAAAAAGTCGACCCTTCGCAAATCCGACAACCTCCTCCCTCCAAAAAAACCCAAAACCCTAACACTCAGCCATGGCCCGTCGGACCCTCCCGATCCTAAAAAACCTCACCCACCGCCCCACGCCCGCACACTTCCTTCCCAAACCCGACCCGAACACCCGATCCGTCACCTACATGCCCCGACCCGGAGACGGTGCCCCGCGGCCCGTAACCCTGATCCCTGGCGACGGAATCGGCCCGCTCGTCACCAACGCCGTCGAGCAAGTCATGGAAGCGATGCACGCTCCCGTGTACTTCGAGCGATACGACGTCCACGGCGACCTGAAGCGGGTCCCCGCGGAGGTGATCGAGTCGATCCGGAAAAACAAGGTGTGCTTGAAGGGCGGCCTGAAGACTCCGATGGGCGGCGGAGTGAGCTCGCTAAACGTCCAGCTGAGAAAAGAGCTCGACCTGTACGCGTCGCTAGTCAACTGCTTCAACCTCCCCGGTCTACCCACCCGCCATGAGAACGTGGACATTGTCGTAATTAGAGAGAACACCGAGGGTGAATATGCCGGGCTTGAGCACGAGGTCGTCCCCGGCGTCGTCGAAAGCCTCAAGGTAATCAAAAACTCAAATCCAATCTTTTTTGCTCTGCAATTTTGTGAGAAATCGGGAATTGATTATGATTGTGTTAGGTGATCACAAAGTTCTGCTCGGAGCGAATCGCCAAGTACGCTTTCGAGTACGCGTATTTGAACAACAGGAAGAAGGTGACTGCTGTGCACAAAGCCAACATTATGAAGCTGGCTGATGGGTTGTTCTTGGAGTCATGCAGAGAGGTTGCTAAAAAGTACCCAAGTATTAACTACAATGAGATCATTGTGGACAATTGCTGTATGCAACTCGTTTCGAAGCCGGAGCAATTTGATGTGATGGTAATGTGCCTTCAGCTCAAAATCTGTTTTGTGAATCTGGTTTTTATATGTGGATGTGTTCATGGCAGGGTTAAAGTTTTTCTCTTTGTTAATCTTTGACTAACTTTGGATAATTTGGTTAAATTATGGACTTGGTCTGACGTGGGTTACCAGGATTTTGTTTGGCAGATGTGTTTGCCTGGTGATTAGGAGTTTGTTTAGCAACAAATTCTGTCCTTTCTCTCTCATATTTAAGAGCTTGGAGTAACTAATAAGAAGTTAGTTAAAAACTGCATTGGAATAACTTGCTACCTAGAGGGGGGCGGCTGCCAATTAATTTAATTTTCATCAATTTTAAGCAAAGTTCAGGTTTCGTGGATTGATGAACTGCGTGTTTTTAACTAGGAATTCCAGGAAAATACTTCGTTGACTCCATTTGACTGGATGGAATTTTGATGAATTTGCAACTATGCTATTATTATGAAATACTTTTTATTTTTTATTTTTTTTAACATTAGTGATATGTCTTTTAAAAATTTTTTTGGCTGTTGAAATGGTGGCAATGTGAAAAGTTTCAAGTTTTTGGGTTTTCTATGATCTGAATTGTGAATATGATTTGAATTGCAAAAACCATTTCTATTGTTTGTTAGGCAAGAAACGGTGGTTTTGTTCTAATCTTCTTATATGCTTCAGGTTTGGTTTGATCCATAATACAGACGGTGGATATAAGTTTATGAAATATATTAGGTACTCATGACATGTGGAGAATCTTGCATAGGCTCATATGCCAACTGATGATGCAAAATTTAGACGTTCTCTATTACTATTAGTTTTGGACTGAAGAAAAGGGAAAGAGTAGCTCTTGTAGGTATTTTGCTATTGTGATGACCTACGAAAACTTAGAAGAGTAATTGGAAAAGGTTTGAGAGTATAAAACCTGTGAGTCACATCAAAACATTGAGTGAGCTGTTAGAGTTTGATGTCTCTGTGATGTTCATGTGGTTGTCAAGAAGTAAGCATAGAAAGATAGTAATGCTCTATTTAAAGCAGGGAAAAAAGAACAATCCGGATGCACTCAAGTGAAATATTAAGCATGGATTCATAAGTCGAATTCAACACAAATAGTCCGATAGTGTGTTCATCTACCTTGTTTTCTAATGTGAAATTCCTGGTTCTGCTGTTTTAACTTGGATCAACATCTTGTTCCTCTTGTGTTTCTAATGGGTTTACTTCTTGTCTCACATGTTGATCATGAACTCAGATTTTTCTGTTCTTTGGGAGTTGGTGGGGGGGAGGGTAAATTGAATCTAGGATTTGGTGTTTACCCTTGTCATCCGGGTTTGAAATGGGAAAATATTCTTTCCACAAAATGGTAAAACTGTGTCCATGTGGCACTTCCCAGACCCCACACTGGCAAAAGGCTTTGTGTGTTGGATCATCTTGCATTTGAGAATAACTTATTGGTCTGGGCCCAACTCTGAGCTTCGGATGTTTCATGCTTGCTCTTCATTTTAGCCAAAAGACCTGTCTACGTTGTTGAGCTAAAACTAAGTTGTCTATTGAAAATTTAAAATAGATGTTTGCATAGTTTCGAACTTCATAGTTGGTTATATGTGCTACTCTTTTCCTGTGCCATTTACAGAGGTTGTTTCATGTCTTGCAGGTCACTCCCAATCTTTATGGAAATCTAGTGGCAAATACGGCAGCTGGTATTGCTGGAGGCACTGGTGTCATGCCAGGAGGTAGAAGTCCTTATTAATAAATTTGATTGATTATATTATTCTGCGAGTCGTTGCAAATCCTATACCCTTTTTTTTAAGTTGTTTTTGTTAACTCCATCATGATATATCTACTCCACCCTTCCATAGAAGAAAGATCATCTGCTTCAAGCGCTGATCACCACTTATAATTTATCTTGTTCTTGTAGTCGGTCTCTTCTAAACTCTGCCTCATTGTCTCTTTGGGGTTACTACAGGAAATGTGGGTGCTGATCACGCTGTTTTTGAGCAAGGTGCTTCAGCAGGAAATGTCGGAAACGAAAAGTTATGGGAGCAAAAGAAGGCCAATCCAGTGGCTTTGCTTCTGTCATCAGCAATGATGTTGAGGCATCTCCAGTTTCCTTCATTTGCTGATCGACTTGAAACAGCGGTGAAACGTGTAATCTCAGAAGGCAAGTACAGGACAAAAGATCTCGGTGGAGTCAGCAGCACCCAAGAGGTTGTTGATGCCGTTATTGCTAACCTGGACTGATTGACGGGGAACATGTCCATTGCCTCACATAGTCACGTTTATAATTGTTTTTTTTTTATTCTACATTGTTGGTAGGTTATCCTACATCTGTCGAAATGCAATATTTCTTTTTTCCCTATTCGGGAATAATCGGAATTGATCCCAACAGCATTCAGTAATAAAGAAGTTTTGATTTGATGAAACCTTGCTTTGCTTTTTCTTCCCAGAATTCATATGTAAGCTCATATATTGTCAAATAAAATTTGTCCAGCTTGTTATGTGGTCTGAGATTGGGTTATGTGTAGTACATCTATCATTGACCTGGGACGGTGTCATTAACATCAGACAGAATTCTACGGTAAGGCCAACGCCAAACGATGGAAATGAAACCGAAGAAACTAACAGACAGATGAGAATCTCTCTCACTTCTTTTCGATGACTAGGAGGCGTTTGAATTCATTTTGTTTTCAAACCAGGACATCCGTTCTTTGGTTAGACGCAACGCAACCATGCTCATATTCCTTTTGCAGTCTCTTTTATCCAACACAGCAAACGCATCCCTTGTGGTTCTATGTTCGAGCACCAGACGAAAGTTCTCTCTACCCACCCTAACCCCCTGAAATCAACGAGCTCACCAACTACTTCCAGATGTTCCTTGGCAGTGTAAAGTACCAGGGATGGTAGGCACAATACAAGTTCCTACATCTTCTGAACTCTTGCTTTCGGGTGCCCTTCCAATCCTTTTGTGCTGCAAGAGCAATGAGAGTTCGAATTGTGTCTAACCTTGCCACTAGTGCAAAGGTTTCATTGTAACTATCCCAGGTTTCTATGCATAACCTTTTGCCACAAGTCTAGCCTTGTGTTTTTGAATTGTTCCATCCAGGTTAAGCTTAGTCTTAAACACCCATTTCACACCTATAACAGGCTTATCAGCAGGCCTCTCAACAAGTTCCCAAATACTGTTCTTTTCAATCACTTCCAACTCTGCATTCATAGCCTCTTGCCAGGCTACATCATTTGCCGCTTCTTGATAGCTCTCTGGTTCTATAATGGTCATGTGGCATCTTGCATATATATCTTCCAGAGTTCTTAACTTCACTAGAGTAGAGCTAGGTGTGGAACCTTGACTATGGCTTCCATCATTGTTCTCAATTAACTTAGCAACACTTGTGTTTGAGTAAGAACCTCCATCATTTTCAAACTGGGTTGTATCAGTTTGTTCTTCTGGAATTTCATCTTCTGCATCATTTCCTCCAAGGTTGAAAGGTATTGAGAGAGTCTCCACTTGGTTGCTTTCCCAATTCCATGACTTGTTTTCACTGAAAATCACACTCCTTGAGAGTACAATCTTCTTAGATTGCAGATCATACACTCTATACCTCTTCCGACAACTTCCATATCTTATGAAAACTCCCTTTCTGGTTCTATCATCAAACTTATGTCTCAGTGGTGATGGAACATGAGTATAACAAATACACCCAAATACTTTCAGATGCTTGATTCCAGGTTTCCTACATGTGAATGCTTCAAAAGGTTTTTTATCTAACACTGATGTTGTAAAGCATCTGTTTTGCAGATACACAACTATGCTCACAGTTTCTGCTCAAAAGATCACAGGGATTCCTTTCTCAATCATCATGGATCTTGCCATTTCACCAATTGTTCTATTTCTTCTCTTAACAACTCCATTTTGCTAAGGAGAGTAGGCAATAGTCAATTGCCTCTCCATTCCCATGCTTGCACAGTAGTCCAGAAACTCATATGAGCTGTATTCACCACCTCTGTCATTCCTTAGCTTCTTCAAACTGAACCCAGATTGCAATTCAACAAAAAGCTTTGAAATTTTTAAATACATTGAAGGTATCAGATTTATTTCTGAGAAAGTATTCCCAACACATTCTTGAGAAATCATCAATAAATGTGATAAAGTATCTATTCCCTCCAATGGACTCATTTTGTATTGGTCCACACACATCTGTGCATACCAACTCAAGTGGATGACTTGCTCTCCACACCTTCTCCTTGTCAAATGATTCTCTGTGATGTTTCCCTGATACACAGCCTTCACACACATCTTTCATTTCTGTCAAAACAAGTAATCCAAGTACCATTTCCTTCTGTTGCATCTTTTTCATGCTAGCAAAGTTCAAGTGTCCAAGCCTTCTATACCACACCCAAGAGTCTTCAATCACATATGCCTTCCTTGCTACAAGAGTCATTGATTCTAGTAAAAGGGGAAAATATCGATTTCCTGCCATGATCACTTTTGCTACAACATTGTTAAGGCTACAATCATAAAAGATCACTGCCATATTACCCCCAAATAAAATATAGTATCCATGCTCTATCATCTGGCCTACACTCAGTAAGTTCTCATCCAAACCTAGAACCAACAACACCTCATTTATGTATCTTTTTCCATGCTTAGTTTCAAATACAAGAGTGCATTTTCCAGTAGCTTGTACAAGATCTTCAGTGCCCATTTTAACCTTAAATGTCACAAATCTATCAATGTTTATCAACACAAACTCTTTAGAGGTCATATGATTGCTACAGGCACTGTCCACAAACCATGCAGCTCTATCTTGTGCAATTAAAGTTGAGTGACAAGCACAAAACATGGTTCATGTGGTTACTTCTTCTTCCTTTGTGCAGTTGGCTACTTGCTTGTACTATCACAGTCCTTTGCAATATGACCAAACCGGTTGCACTTTCCACACTTGGCTTTTCCTTTGTATATGCACACCAAAATGGTATTTCCCACAGACTTGGCACTGTGGTTTCACACCACTTTGACTACTACTCCCTTGCTTGTACTGTGAATTGATTTTATTGTTCCAATTTCCTCTAGGGTTGTTGTTCCATCTTGAACCATTGTTATTGTTCCAATTTCCACCTTAAGACCAATTTGTTCCCTTCTTATAGCCACTTCTGAGTTTGCCTATTCTGTGAACCTTTGTAAGTTCCAGTATCTTGGTTGTTGCCAACTCTGAGACTGCTAAAAGCTCTTTCAGTTCCTGTTAACTTATCCCTTTCATCATGCAAGTCTTATTTTTTATCATAGACCTTGACAGATGCAATGACTTCTTCAGTTCTAATGGCATCTAGATCCCGAGTTTCCTCTATGATTGACACAATGAACTTATACCTCCTACTTAGACTCATCAATAGTTTTTGCGCAATCCTTTTTTCAGGCACATCTTCACCAAGTGACTTCAGATTATTCACAATTCAACAAGTAGCCAAATAATCATCTAGGGTTTCACCTTCTGTCATTCTCATATACTCAAAACCAACCATAACTGCTTAAAGTTTTACAACTCTTACCTTTTTATTTGCTCTGAACTCTCTTCTCAGAATGTCCCAAGCCCTTTTCACAGTCTTCTCATTTCTGATGCGAGGAAAAAGCTCATCTGTTATTGCTCCTTGAATGAGACTCAACTCATTGGCATTTTTGATTCTGTCTTCTCTGGAGATGATGGGTGCTTCGATTGGAACGTGCTCAACCTCACTTTCTTCATCTCTAGAGCCTTCTTCTTCTTTGAGAATCGGCTATGGTTGTACTCCAAGTTCTACCACATCCCATAGATCATGCGCTATGAGGACAATCTCCATTTTGACAGCCCAAAAATCGTAATTTGCACCATCGAACAGTGGACTTCTTGAATCTCCACTGGAAGAACTTGAACCCACCATTTCTCAGTGAGTATCAATAAACCAACCAATAAAGGAACCGCATTTATCCCTTCTGGGAATTTTCAAGGAAGATCCTCACTCACAGTTTACGCCCCTCTTTTGGAATCAGACCTAAAGCTCTGATATCATGTTTGAAATGGTACCAGGCATGGTATTTTAGGTTGATTAAAAACACAAAGATTGAAACTTTATGACAAAATATTGTAGAGAAGAGAATGAACGCAGAGGATAGAGAATGCTCAGTATGCTTCAATAAAAATCCAAGAGAGAATATACAAGCCTATATCCCTAAATCAGTCAAATGCTCAAATCCTATTTTTTAGGGAGCAAATACTAATCTCCAGCCATTCAGGCCATTGAAGGCTACGATCCTTCCACTTGGAGAGGATCAAATAACACAATACAATCCTAGACAGATAAGAATAACAGCTGTGTAGGTTTTTAAAAATAGAAATTAAACTAGCTGTTACATATTTAAGTCTAACGGCTACTACTAAAAATGACAAGTTCTTCATCTCTTCGATCTCAGTATTCTCTTCAGCTTCTTTATGCAGGATTGTCATCTGCAGCTCAATATTAAGCTAGTATGCAGCTTAATTCTCAACAATAACTTCAATTTTTGGTAGAATCTGATTGCAATCACAAAACACTCTCACAACTAACTTTGTTTATGCATGTTTATGTTTTGTATGGGATTAGGACCTTGACTCCCTTGTAATATCTAAGTACTTCATGTCGTTTGGTGGCGGATTAAGGCAATGTGCAGGGGGCGAGTTCAGCAGAGCGTACTTGTCCACCTTTCTCCATGTTTTGGTCACCAGATATGGGTATATATCACCACTCCCCTCTTATTTTAATCTCAGCATCTCACCAGAAGTAGCAATTCTAGTTTGTGCCTACATGGTTTTTGGCAGAGCTAAATCATCTTTTCAATTTCTGATGTACATAGGTGGACAACAATCAAGGGCGCACGCATTTCTCGAAGGCCTATGTTGGCATTCGGGGATGGAGCTCACATTAAGTTCTCGGAGAAGAAAAACTGAGATATTTTTCTAATTCAGTTTGTCAAAAATGGTCAAACACTTGTCTTGATGTACCTATATATGATTAAAACATGATGTGCAATATATATGTTGTTATAGATGAAGTATGAATAAAGCCGAAAAGACGTAAAATCTGAAGTATAGAGTTGGAATAATTAAGGGCTGGCCCTAAGCAAGTGGGTGATGTTCACTAGCTAAAAGGCCGGCCCTCCAGTTATCGATTATATCCATTGTGAGGCTAAACTCACCTTCTTACCTTAGTGTAGATAATATTATTTGTTCAATAAAGAAAACAAAAAGAAATTATAAAGATTTTATTAAATAGAATTAATAAAGTTGTTGATGCACAAAATCGGCGAAGACTTTGGTACAACAGAAAGTGTCAAGTTTGTGACCTTCGCTAGATTGCTCTGGTCGTTAGTGTGGATAAGTATGTAAATGAATAGAGATAGGGAAGCAAACAACACAAGATGTACGTGATTCACCCAGATTGGCTACGTCCACGGAGTAGAGGAGTTCTCATTAATTGTGAATGGTTTACACAAATACATAGGTTCAAGCTCTCTTTTAGTGAGTTCTAGTGAATAGTTTAGTACAAATGACATTAGGGGTTATTGTGGGAGAATGATCCCCTTTTATAGAAGAGAGTTTCTAGCTTTGTTCTGACATTGACACGTGTCGTGTTGTGATTGGCCTCTGATATTAACACGTGTTGCGCTATGATTGGCCTCTGATACCGACATGTGTCGCGTTGTGATTGACCTCCTGGTTGGAGGAAAAGTCTTGTAGGTCCTTGACGGTATACTGTTGACCGGTGCTTAGTAGTTTCGGGATTGGTCAAGTATGGTACAAACAGTGCTCCCCTAAGTTCCCGAGTGAGGAAAGCTCCTCGGTTGGGAATTACAAGATCCAAGCCATTGAGTAATCACGAAACTTCCAAGTACCGAAGTGTGGTGTCGCATTCACTTGCCTTCTCTATCCTAAGTAGATGTGGCATCTTTTCTTGGAAGTACTTTTCCTTCATCCAGGAGTGGTATCTTTAGTTGGCGTTGACGCACAAGGTAATGTATCATTTTCATTTGAAGCTTACTTGTAGTTTTGGGTTTGGTCAAGTGCGATACAAACCATATAGTAGAAGTTCCCCAAGTCTCTAAGCGAGGAGATCTATTGAAGGAGGTGACAGACAAGGTAAGCAATCAAGGTTCCAAGCAATCAATCTCATATTGGTAGGTTGATCTTGGGTTTTAGCTGATTGTACTCATTCTCCCTGTCTCTCATTCAGCAACAAGGATAAAGAGAAGAAACAGGGAGAAGATATGATATAAGGTACTCTTGTTTTTGGAGAAGATGGATGAATCGGCACATGCTTTGTTGTACTTGACTTTCCACATGTGTATTCTTGAATTGGGTTGGAGGGTTTTCTGGCTTCCTCCAAAGGAGCGAGCCGACTCCAGAATTTGAGGATTAAAACAAGTCCGTCAAACCTGGAGTATGTTCGATCCTGATGATATGGGATACTTTTGCTATTTGACAAAGTAGTAGATGTGGTATGGCTAAGCTTTGTTCTTCGACAACGGTGTTAGCAAAAGGCTGTTAAGGCTTCTCGATCTCTTCAATTAGAGCAATGATGTCGAGCTTGGATTTTTTATTTTGTTGAAGTTTGCTTGTTGAAACTTCGTGGGTGGACCCTGTAGGTTGAAGTAGTGCTCCCTTAATTTCTTGAGTGAGGAAAACTTCTCGGTTGGGGACTTGAAAAATCCAAGGCACTGAGTAGTCGTGAAATTTCTGAGTACCAAGGTGTAGTGATATATGGTAGGAGTCCCCCAAGTCTCCAGTCGAGGGAGGTGTCTTGCTAGTAAGCAATTTTCCAAACAAAACTTCACCATTTTCCTTTCTAAGTGGTTGTCCAAAACTCCTCCTTCATATATATTTGGTATGAAAGTTGTTAGGCCCAAAGAAATGGAGGCCTAGGCTCATTTCTTTCTTTCTTTCTTTCCTTTTTTATTTTTTTTAATTTTCGATTTTTTGAATTTTCGAAAATGTTTTTTTTTTTTTTTTTTATTGGATGAAGCTTTGATGTTGAAGTTTTGTAGGTGAAGCTTTTGTGTTGAAGCTTTGTAGGTGAAGCTTTTGTGTTAAAGCTTTGTTGGGCACCATAAACTGATTTTGCTTCACACTATCTTGATTAAGAGTGTGTGAAGCTTTTGAGAATTGTAGTTGCTCTCCATTGATGAAGCTTTGTTTGATGTTGAAGCTTTGTTTGATGTTAAAGCTTTGTAGTTGAGAGTTGAACCTTTGTAGGTGAAGTTTTGGTGTTCAAGCTTTGTAGTTGAGAGTTGAACCTTTGTGGGTGAAGTTTTGGTGTTGAAGCTTTTGTATTGAAGTTTTGGTGAAGTTTTTTTTTTCTCTCCTCACTCAAATGGCAACCTAATCTCCTCTCCCTGTTCTACCCAATGCTTCCAATTTTCTTACGATCAAATTAGATCGTACGAACTATCCCCTTTGGCATGCCCAGATGTTACCCTTGCTTCGAAGCCGAAATCTTGTTTCCTTTGTGGATGGAACAAGCAAATGCCTGCCTGCATTCCTGAAAGATGATGTTGGCAACGTCACCGACTTGGTGAATCCTGATTTTGACACCTGGTTACAACAAGATGCCATGGTCATGTCATGGATCAACTCATCCGTTCATCCTACTGTACTAATAGCCTTGATTGGGAAGACTAGTTCCCATTCTTCTTGGACCACTCTTCGTGAGAGATATGCCTCTCAATCCACCGGTCGTCTTCTCCAGCTTCGTAGTGAGTTAATGAATACTCATAGAGGTGATTCTTCCATTTCTGATTTTTTGGATAAAATAAATTGTCTTGCCGATACATTGTCACTCTCTGGTGCTCCTATATCCGATTAGGATTTAGTTGCTGTTATACTTAACAATGTTGGCCCAACATATGAAAGTACAGTTTCCTCCGCTCAAGCTTGTGAGGAAGCCATCAACTACAGTGCACTTGAAGCCCTTCTCCTAGGCGTTGAACGCAGGCAGAAGATGCACTGCTCATTTGTTACAGAAACTGGACCCACAGCTCTCGCTGCCACTCGAGGTGGTCATGGTGGCAGCCACGGCTATCGTGGTCGTGGAACGTTCTCTTCATCTTCTTGTGAAAGACGTGGCTCATCATCAAATATGAGAAATTAGTACATGCCTGCCAATCCAAATCATCATCCTGGAGCTCAGTTCCGTGCTGTCAATGATGGACTTCTTGGTGCTCCTCCTCCTTCTGGTAATTCTTCTGGATGCATACACTGCCAAATTTGTCGCTATCCTGGTCATTCTGCGATTGATTGCTACAATCGCTTAAACATGGCTTATAAAGGCCGTGTTCCAGCACCCAAACTCTAAGCCTTTGCTGCTGCGGCACCATTGTCTTCTGCCTCAGCTCCTGCAGTTCAAAATTGGCTATTTGACTCCGGCGTAAATGCGCACATCACCAATGACCCTGGACAAGTTAATAATCCACGTCCTTACACCGGCTTAGATCATGTCAACGGAGTCGTGGGTGGAACAGGTTTGGATATCACTCATATTGGTTCCTTTTGCATTCACACACCCACACACCACACCATACATTTAACCTTCCCAATACCTTACTTTGCCTTAATGCTTATACTAATGTCATTTTAATCCATCAATTTACCAATGATAACAACTGCTCCCTAACACTTTACCCTACCTCTTATCATGTCCAGGATCTTCACACGGGGAAGACCCTTTTCCACGACCGGAGTAGGAATGGTTTCTACACTTTTTCAAATGTCTCATCAAATAACAGTGGTGTCCATGCATTTGTAGGAAGTAGAGTGTCAAATACTATGTGGCACTCTCGATTAGGGCATCCATCATCAAATGTTTTGAAGTTTTTAATTAATAGAAATAAATTACCACTTAGCGGTAATGTAACTCCTGACTTTTGCCACTCATGTCCCCTAGGTAAAAGCCATAAGTTACCATTTAGTTTGTCTACTTCTGTTTCCTCTTTTCCATTAGAAATTATTCACTCTGACGTATGGACTTTTCCCACTTATTCAATGAATGGTTTTAAGTATTACGTTGTGTTTGTTGATGATTTTTCTCGTTACTCTTGGCTATTTCCTTTAAAATTAAAATCGAATGTGTTTGCTACATTTGTGTCAATTAAAAAGCTTGTTGAAAATATGTTTACCACAACCATCAAATTGTTTCAATCTGACGGAGGAGGAGAATTTGTAAACAATCATTTCAAACAATTCTTCGCTAATCATGAGATTAATCATCGTCTTACATGTCCTCATCACCCTGAGCAAAACGAAATTTCTGAAAGAAAACATCGTCATTTAGTTGAAACCTGGTTAACATTACTTGCTCATGCCTCTGTCCCCACCTCTTTTTGGGATGAGGCGTTTCACACTGCCACTTATCTAATTAATAGGCTACAAACCAAAGTTTTAGGTGATGAGAGTCCTTTTCAAAAATTGTTTTCAAAACCTCCTCAATATGATTTTTTAAAAGTTTTTGGTTGTGTTTGTTTTCCATATCTTCGAACTTTTAACACAAACAAACTTGAATTTCGATCCAAAAAAATGTGTTTTCTTAGGTTATTCCTTAAACCAACAAGGATATCGGTGTTTAGATTTGTCCACAGGTCGCATTTTTCTTTCTCGCCATGTTATTTTTTATGAGAAGTGTTTTCCATTTAAAGAAACCACTCCTACTATGGCTACGAATTCATCAACAGTTTCCCCTATCCTACATATTGATTCACACCCTTTATCTCTTCAACCTTATCCTCCACTGACTCCACCGCCTCACTCCAATCCTACTCATATTAACACTCCTCAAACCACCCCACCTGTCCCATCTCAACAAAACCCACCTCATCCATCATCTCTCTCCATAAACTCACCAACTACAACACCAACTCAACCATTACCTCAAATGCACACCCCAACACCCTCTCCTACCCTTGCCGTAGCACCTATCCTAGAACTCTTACCTGTGAATGCAAGTTTACCAACTACTTCTATTGGTCATCAAATGATCACTCGAGTAAAGGATGCCATAAGGAAACCCAATCCTAAATATAGCTTTCACACTGTTTTAGCTAACGATATTATTGAGCCGACTTGTTTTTCCCAAGCCAATAAGTCTCTTGAATGGAGAATAGCTATGGCGGACGAGTTCAATGCCTTGCAACGTACCGGAACATGAACTCTCGTTCCCGTTCAACCATCAATGAATATACTGCCGAATAAATGGGTCTATCGCATTAAAAGAAAATCTGATGGTTCCATTGAGCGATATAAAGCTCGTCTTGTTGCCAATGGATTTCATCAACAAGAAGGTATTGATTACAGTGAAACATTTAGTCCTGTTGTGACTCATGCCACCATTCGTATGATATTGTCCATTGCTTTACACTATCAATGGCCCATTCGACAACTTGATGTCCACAATGCATTCCTTCATGAAACACTAGCTAAGGAAGTTTACATGTGTCAACCTTCAGGTTTTGTTGATCCTCAATTTCCTTCTTATGTTTGCCATTTACGCAAGTCATTATACGGCTTGAAACAAGCACCTCGTGCCTGGTTTCAATGTTTTTCCCATCATCTTGAAGACTTGGGATTCATTGCTTCCGTTGCCCACTCTTCCCTTTTCACATTCTTCAACGGGAAAACTGTGGTCTACTTATTAATTTACGTGGATGATATTCTTATTACAGGAAATGATACTTCACAAATTTCCAGTCTGATTGCATAACTCGGCAATATGTTCTTTATGAAGGATCTAGGTCCTTTAAGTTATTTTCTGGGGATGGAAATAAAGCGTACTTCTCAGGCCATGTACTTATCTCAGTCCAAATATATTCTTGATCTTTTCACGAGGACAAATATGGCTGATGCAAAGCCACTAACCACTCCCGCTGCTTCTGGACGTAAACTCAGCTTATATGAGGGTGAACCTATTTCTGATGGCACTACATTCCGAAGTGTGGTAGGTGCTTTACAGTACTTATTTTTCACACGTCCAGACATCACCTTTGCCGTAAATCAGGTATGCCAATACATGCATTCTCCCACTACCAGTCACTGGGCAACAGTGAAGCGAATTCTTCGATATTTAAAAGGCACTCATGATCATGCTCTAGTCTACACACCCAGTTCCTTGGCGCTTACAGCTTTTGTCGATGCTGATTATACGGGTGATCCTGATGATCGCCGATCCACAGGTGGCTATTGTATTTTTTTTGGGGGGTAATCTTATTTCATAGAGTTCCAAGAAGTAACGGGGTGTCTCTAGGTCCAGCACAGAGGCCGAATATTGTCAATTAGCATACACAGCAGCCACTTTATCATGGTTTAGACAACTTTTTCGCAACCTTCACTTATCTGTTGCACCTCCACGTCTATGGTGTGATAACATAAGTGCCCTAGCAGTTGCTTCCAATCCAGTCTATCAAGCACGCATGAGACATATTAAAGTCGATTATCATTATGTTCGTGAAAAGGTTGTTCGGAAGAAAGTTGACGTGGGATATGTGGCTACTACAGATCAACTTGCTGACTTGTTAACCAAAGGCCTTTCAATGTCTCATTTCTCATATCTTCTCTCCAAGCTTCCCGTTCATCAGCGCCCGTTAAGCTTGCGGGGGAGTGATAAACCATATCAGCCGTACAAGTCGAAAAGTGTGCCAAGTCAGCAATCCAGGTCATCTATGTTTGAAATCCCAGCTCCCGCTATTCAAACAGATTGCCGTAGTTAAATATCAGTCAAAGGATATCTAAACAATCCTAGCTTATCTACATCTCTTTGTAATCTGTTTAGTCCTAGCTTATCTACATCTCTTTGTAATCTGTTTAGTTGTTTTGCAAATCTGAAATACTTGTAATCTGTAACAAACATATTCATGTAATCTCTATAAATATGAAGTCATTTGACTCACTCATAATTAACTGAGTTGAGCTTATGCAATTCAGATCTTCATACCCTAGTTTAGTTTCTTTCATTACCTATGTTAGACTAAATATACAAAAAAGATCAAGACACATGAATCACAAATCAACAAGATACAAAACCATTTTCCATGTAAGAAGAACACAGAAGAAAAACTCACCTACAAAAGCTCCAACACTCGAAGCCATGGCACCAAAACTCTTAGTGAACCTTATCCTCTCTTCCAGAAAACAGAATGCTCGACTCGCAATAGGTTTCAGTCCAACAATGAGCGTAATATCTATGAGAACAGAGACCGCTACATATAGAATTATAGATATACAATCCTTGTTAAAACCAATAAGAATTTTCTATTAAAATCCATAGGAAACTGACGTGTTTCCTTGTCTGGTGGGAAACCAATCCCAATTCTATAACATAATCCATTAATAGCTCGTAGGGTAATGGTAGGAAAACTAAATTTGGAGACAGTTTTGAAAATTAAAGGACATGGAAGTTGATGATTGGTTTATTACTTAAACGTTGATAAATTGTTTATTTCTATTAATGACACATTATTATTCTCCAAATTTAGTCTTCTTAGCAAAATTGGTCTCTAAATTTAGTCTTCCTAGTATGTCATACAATTGGATTGACGATTAAAAAGTTCCATCAGATATGATTGAGAAAACTTTGCAACAAAAAACTTTCCAACAAATTAGATGAGCTGGCCAAACATTAAAATTTATAATCTATCATTTTCTCACACATCTTCTCGAAACAAGTGAATTTGCAATTATCGGAATTTTAAGTGAATTTTCACATGAATGATTTTTCAATAAAGAAAAAAATGAAGAGTTTGAATCATAGTGCTTAAGAGCTTAAAATGCAAGTATTATCACGTCAAAGTTAATTATGTGTTCGTCTTAAGACAACGGTCCAAGACAGGATAAGGATTTCTACTTTTCACTATTGATAAGTTTTCAGGGTTGCCATATCTTTGTGGATTAGGCCACACATGTCATAAGCCTGACAGATCAAACACGCCCGTGCTCGCATTCTGCTGTGGACAACGGTGCCACCACACACTGTTGGGATATATATGTATGTTTGATTTGCCTTTAGGTGTTTGGGGTGTCAAGAGAGCATGTTCAATTCCTGTTTCCTTTTCGTTACAGCCAATGTTTACATTTCAAGAAGAAAAGGCTTCCTTGCCTCCAAGTACACACTTCCAAAGGGATTTTAGCCCATTGTGTTTGAATCTTCGGGCAACATTGGAGGAGTGTGGAACAAAACTACCGAGTCTACCAAGATGCAAACCCGTAAAGATTTTTACCAGCTCTCAGATTTTCCATGGAAGAATTCCACAGCTAGCTGTAATTGGACTCTCCGAGAGTATTTCCAACTTATACAGCTCCAAGATGAGATGCAGATGGCTAGCTGAGCTTCTCGGAGGCACATTTAAGCTACCATGCATAAAAGAGATGGAGAAAGATGTGGAAAAAATGGGACGCATACGCGAAGCGATACGCTTCCAGCCAATACTACCGGAAATCATGCGTCGGCGCCCTTCCATCTGTGGTACAATGACCAGTTGTACAAGGACATGGGATGGAATCCCAAAAGAAAGAAGGGACTCTTTGCTGAATTGATTGAGCTTTATGGCCCCATAGATTATGCTTCCTCTTAAAATGGTCAACAGGGACACAATAAAAGATTAGTTTTCCTTCTGTTCGTATTTAGGCAGCGTATCTTTTAACTAAGATGACAGTTTTGTTCCTGATTTGCATTTTATATTCCGACCAAAACGAGAGCAGGCAATGGGGTTAAATTATGTCACCTTCAGTTCGAAGAAACTGAAGTATTAAGGGGTTTTCGAAGTCTTTTTTGTTTTATTTTAGGTTGCTTAGACAAACGAGCGCGTAGATTTCAATTGAATTCGTTTCATCACGAGGATCACATTAAAGGTATGGTAAACTGGAATTCACAAGAATATATACAAAGTAATGTTCAGGTTCTTTTTTCGTACCCCAAAATTATCAATGAATATAATAAAATCGTGTAATCAACTAATACAAATACTGATCCAAATGTGCAATTCGCAGCTGAAACCTCTCTTCGGCTTGTGGGAAATACTCGGTCTTTGATGTGATTCAATCGAATTGATTTTGCCAATCTCAAGTGGCCAGCTGAAAAAAGAAGGATTATACAGTTTTAGGCACATTCTAAAAGCTGGAAACATGTTCATAGTTTCATATATAATCGCATCTCTAAATTTAAATAAGATTTTCGAGGGAAGAAAACATGTGACAGTGACAGTGACAACATTTAACTTTTCATACAGCTTCATCGGCATATTCCAACTTGTCCTTCAAGAGCCTGAGTGAAAATATTTTGCAGTTTACGAAAAAATAAAAACGGAAAAATACAGCATGAGAAGAATTTTGAATGTCGACTAACCTGAGCTGTCTGAAAATCCCTGTGCACGAACCACCACGGACCTGATTTTGACAGATATCTGAAGGGAAAACAGAAGAAAAACAAAGATACGAATAAGCAGCAACAAAGATAGTGATGATGCTGATAAACGTAAAAAACAAATCTGAATAATCATTTTGCCTTTCCTACTAAAATAAGCAAATGCCGTATTCATATTTCAGCAGCAATCGAAGCCTTAGATTTATTATCATCGGGAGTTATGAACCAGCAACTTACTTAAAGTTGGATTGGTTATCGAAAAGAGTATATATTCGCAACTAATGATGATAATCAAAATTTGACATGGTAAGTTATTACCTGGCATAGCCTGCGACTGCACGCAAGCCCATGAAGAGAGTCAAACCCAGCCAAACTCCATGAAGGCCAAAGACAGAAGGAGCGTATAGCAAAAATGCGGAAGATATTGCCCCCACTACCATCTAGTGATCAATAGAAATTTTGTCAACAACAAAAAAAATGAAATATGCACACTTCCGTAATAATAAAGACATGACTGAATAACTTCGGCTCTTCAAAGAGAGCAGCTTACCATGGAGCGAGCTGCATATGCAAAATCTGAAACACCATAATGGAGGCCATCAAAAACATAAGCTAGAGCATTCAAAGGCTGACTAGCACTGACAAACTGGAAAATTAAACATCATTACCTCTGTTAAAGACATCTGCACTTGCATAAATCTAGATTAATATGCCAACAAGCATAAATTTGAATACGTACCAATATACCAGATCTAACAATTGCTAATACTTCAGGATCGTTGGTGAACAATGTAGCTAAAGAACCAAAAGATACTCCCAAAATTACAGACAAGGAAATACCTGTGAACAATCCTATCTGAAAAAACATTCACGTAAATTTATCGTATTTGAAATCAAGAAACTACATATGCAACATAACAAAACTACAACACAAATAAGTCAAAAAAAAAAAAAAAAAAAAAAACCTTTAACACGGAGTCAGCAACTTCTTTCACAATTTTGTATTCACCTTTTGATAAGTAACTTGCAATCAGGGCCTGCAAAATGAGACATTTTAGCCATGCCATATACAAAGACACACAATTCTTACAAACCCCAATTCGAGATGACAAATATCAGTGAATTTTGGTGAAACTAATACTTAGTCTTCACATACTGATTGAGTTACCAATATGGAAACCAATAGATACAGACTACGATGATCAAAACAGCAGAGTCAGTACCTGACCAGATGCAGCCATTGCATCAGTTAGAAGGGATACAGCCAACCATACTTGAATACATATCTGATGAGCAGCCATAGCTACTGGACCTTGACGAGCCGCCATTGATGTTCCCAATGTCAAGGTTGTAAGACAAGCAACAGTTCTTCCAAGAAGAAAGCCACCTACATCATATTAGGTAACAAATTTTGAATGGGTAGATGAGAGAATTATATCTGGGGTAATGAAAAAAGTTTAACAACCAACACAAAGACAAAAGAAAAGTTAATATACACTGCCCTGATACGTGTGCACTGAATCGGAAGTAAAGTGAACTACTATGATAGTCAAGAAAATCAATGAATCAGAAGGCTGGAAAAAAGCTGTATATTTTCAGATAGATGAGAGCGTAAAACGTTAAATAAAAGGAAATAAAACTTACCGGATTTAATGTATCCACCAAATTGCAGTGATCCAACCTTCGGAGGCAATAGTACAGCTCTCTTATTTAGAAACCAGATCATTAAAAAGGTGACAGTGTATCTGAAAAACAGAAATTCCATAATATTCATTTTCTAATTACAGAGAAAACAAAAGTTAATATTTACAGAAAATGTATTGAAAATCACATACTGAGATATAACAGTGGAAATAGCTGCACCAGTTGCACCCAAACGAAAATAATATATAAGGAGCGGTAACAAAAACACGGCTAACAAATTACCAATACCTGCACAAATAACAATACAGTAATTAACTGGAAGGACCACTCAAGCTTGATTAAAAACAAATGGAAATCAACAAAGTTGGAGACAAGACTGTAGATACACTGTGCAAGAATAACAGACCAATCTTGTTTGTGTTTTATATGTATAGTACGGGTGGGGCGTGTGTGTGTGTCTACACCTTATAGAAAACTAGACTTTCCATCAGATTATTTCATATTCAATCAAAAGATGCCAAGGGCCATTGGACACATATCACAAATATATAGCATTGTAGTGGATAAAAAAATGTTACACCACTTCCCCAGTGCTCTCCCCTCAGCAAGATGCTGATGACAATAGATTAACCAGGCATTTCTGCAGTCACACATGATAAATTCATACTGCTATCTATAAGGGGATGTTTTCACTTGAACATTTAAAGTATATATAGCCAAAAACTTGCCTAGACATAGTACTGGAGTTTTTGTATCCTTAAATCCACGGAAAACTCCTTGAAGAGCCAAAGACGCTACAACTGCGGGAGCACCAAGTGCTCTTAGTTGAAGAAATAGTTGTGCTTGAATGCGCATAGGTGAGTCCTGTGACATTCGGGGAAATATGAATCTTCCTTAAATAAACAGTCAAAGATGAGAGGGGAAATCAGAAAATGTATGAGCTCCCCCCACAACCAAAAATAAAAAACCAAATTAAGTAAATTGCAGCACAAGACCTAGAAACTTGTACAGTAATTGTTCACATACATATAATTACATTTATGTATACAAAAAATAGAAAGTTTGTATAATTATGTAAAAAGATATAAGAAAAAGCAGACAAACAAATCAGTATGAGATGTAATTTTAGATCAGGTAACCTACTGATGATATGCCCATCGTATTTAGAAACAACCCAGATCCCATAGACAGGGCCACGGCCTCAAAAATTCCAATCCCAACTGCTAACAATAAAGCTGTAGACACTGAAGATAGCTGCTTTCTCTCAACGACTCCATTAACAGGTTTGGGTTTACCGTCTAGGTAACCATTTTCTGTACGAGAATTAGCCGAAATCAGATAGCGAAAAAAATAATGTTAAGTAATCTCTGCTCTAATTTAGACATAAAGACCGACCAAATATGTGTGTAAAACAAAGATGACCTGGGAAGTAAAACAAAAATTTAACTTCACCTGAAATAGAACCTTTACTTTCACTCTTAGCAAGGTCTTCAGCAACAAATGATGTAGCAACACCGAGGAGGGGGATGTTAAATATCTTTGAGATATAATTAAAGATGTTAATTGAAATACCAGCTGAAGCCAATTCCACAGAACCTACGGAAAAACAAAAGAAAATTAGGTAACAGCTCCAAATTTAAATCAATTGTACAGTGCTTAGTCATTGAGGACGTTTAAAGGAGTGAAACAAACCCAAATTGCCAATGTACGCAGTCTCCATTAGTTGTGCTAATGGATCAATGGCCTGACCCAGAATTGCAGGTAAAGAAAGCATCAATAGCTCGCGTTTGATATCTGGAGAATATGTTTCACTGCTAGGAATGTTATTCAACTCGTTAACCCAAAACAAACATAAAACAATGTTTAAGATAACTCCCCAACACCTAAAAACTAAGAATAATAATAACATTTTTAGAGAATCGCTGAAATGGACAATTCCCAAAAGCTATTGATAGTATTACTTCTCATATAAGCTTCATACATCAAGATCAAGTGAATATAAACAAAATTAGCTTGCTTGCCCTTATAAATCAATAACCACATACGAAGGGAGGGACTAGAGGATGAAGGGATTGGGAGACTTCCAACAAAAGTAGAAAAATTTATCTAAAGCTATCATGCTCAGTTACCACCCACTCTATCAAATTTGAAAACAAACGTATGAATCTCTTTGCAAGTAAAAGGCGCAGTTCAACTTAGACAGATCAGTACCAAGTATTTTACAGAAAAAGCAACTTGCAACTCCATTAACGCGCCTATTTCATGTTCAATTTAAAAAAAAAATGATATAAAAATAATAAAACAAGAGCATCAATCATGAAAAAAACAAGTACAAGAACAATAAAAGCAACAAAAAATTTACACATAACAAGATCCTGTAGGCTATAAGGTCTTACAGGTCACCAGTCCCCCCACTTATGGGAGCTTCCTCTTCTTGTAAAGCCAACTTCCCTTCAACCTCAAAGGATCCCACACCCAAATCCGAACTCAACTGATTCGCCACCCCCGGAAAACAGGGTCTTCTGCGGCGTGTCACTAGCGGCAAGCACAGTGGTCTGCGTGTGGCAGACAGATTACATCCCCCCATAGCATTGGCATTGCTCAAATCCTTCCTACCACTTCTTGCTACAATATTACTATCTTCCCTTGTGTGCAATGGATTAAAAAACCTGGACTTTCGAGTTATCGGGTTACCGTCTCTGGATCCGGCGGTTAATCCGTTAGAAAGGGCGCCACTTCTGAATTGGGTAGCCGCCATTTTCACCAGTTCGTGTAATTCCTTCAAAATCAAACGGAAAATCCAAAATTTTCGTCAGGATTTCCGAGCACTAGGGTCTTAACAACAATAAATAAACTTCAATTATGCAAAAAGGAACGAAATTTACACAACCAAACGATCATTTCCCACTTTCCCGAAACAAAAATTCAAATTTGTGAAAGCCAAACTCCGCTTCGGGAAAAGAAATTACATCACATTTGAATACAGAAAATAAAACTGCATAACAATTGTATAAAAACGTGCACCCCACGCAACTAAACGGAATAAGGCGGCGGCAATTGGGAAGTGAAAAGGGAGTTGGGAGAACAATCTGTTTGGTTCCCGGGAAATTCTGCAAAACAGGGGAAAAGAAAAACAGAAAGTAGAGAAGAAACAAGAAGGAGGAGTCACCTTTGTGCAGAAGAGAGAGAGAGAGAGAGAGAGAGAGAGGGATTGAGATTATTGGGGGTCTTGAAGTGAGGAAGAAGAAGAGGAGGAAAGAGAGAGGGGGTTGGAATGTCGGTTGAGAATTAAGTGAGAGAGAGAGGTGGGGCGGGCGGGTCCAAGAGTGGTCAGTGGCTGGGTGTACATTTACACGGCTGATTCCGTACGCCACTGCAAATGATAGAGGGGAAGGGAGGGTGGTCACGAGGCTTTGGCTTTCACTTTCGCAATCATCGCTCTCAGGATGTTAAACCACGTGCCGCGCTATGAAATGACACCTTTTTTGTGCCACGTTATGCAATCACCGCACTCAAGTGTTACTAACCATCACGCACTTATTGTTAATTTTTATCCTACTTTTCGTTTGCTTTATTTGAAATTAATGAAGAATTATGTGAAAGAAAAAATGATTTACGGAGTGTATTATTCTTTCTCTAATGATAAACGGGTGCAGAAAATCATTTCTCTTTTTTTGTCCCGCCATGTAACTACCACTTCACATGTATAACATAACTGATGAAGGGTTTAAAAGTGGAGTTTGTATGTTACTAATAGTTTTAGTGTTTTCTTCTTAACGCAAATGATTATTGTTTAGTGTAAAAATACAGTTAGAAGAAACAAAACAAAAAAATAGAATTATATGGCTAAATCGAGAAAACGGTACTAAACGTTTACTTATAAGGAACGGAAACGAGAAGAAAATGAATGATTTAAAATTCATGACTTCTTCTGAGTAGACATTTACCCATTGAGAAGAACATGTCACGATTCCACCGTTGAATATAGCAATTAGTAATCATGTTAAGTAAAAAAGGTTGGTTTATGTTTTGATTTATTAGAATTAGTGAACAATAATGGCGAGATTCAACTCCATTAATATTTAGTTGTTATATGATCAGTAAACAGATTAATGAGAATGTTTATTTTGCCCATACCAATTCCTTACTTTTTCATATTCTTGAGTTATTAGATTCATTTTTTTTTTTTCATTCTTATAAGTAAACATGTTTTTTTATTAAAAAAAAAAAAAATATATATATATATATATATATATATATATATTTGTTGAAAAGTCTCATGGGCAATGAATGCCCACAGTTTCATTTGTGAAAGTCTTCTGCATGGGCAAAGTTTTCAATGCCCATGCAAAGTGAAAGTGGAAAATGAATTGTAATGTCAGAGGACGCGTTATAAATTTCAAGATGCATTAACTGCATCAGTTTGGAGTTGCTCTAAAAATAGAGCACTCCGCATGTAACAGAAAAAATAAGAAGAAGAAAAACAAGAGAGAAATATTAGTAACATCATCTATTCCTCTGCCTTTTATTTATTATCTGCATGTACTATAGTTTTTGTGTGGCATTTTACATCTACCTTGCACCTACCATTTAAAAGGTTATCTCTCAAACTTTAACCCTTTTATAACAAGTAATCAGCACGAGTCTCTAAATATAATTATTCTCTCATCTCTCTTCGCCGAACGAACGAAAGAAAGAAAAAAAAATGTTTCCTTTAAGGTTTTTACTGTTCATCTTCTTCCTCTGCCTCAACTGCGCCGTGTACCCTTGCGACGAATTGTTTGCTCCATGCCTGCTCTTAGTTCTCCAACTAACGGTTAAATACATCTTTGATTACTTGTTTGGTGTAGAGATTGATTACTAACCCAGTATTTATTTATGTTAATTCTACTGCAATCCAAGATGGTGCGGTACAATCGTCTATCTTGAACTGCAAATTTATTCTTACTGCGATCCAAGACGGTGCGGTATCATCGCCTATCTTGGACTGCAGATTTAATTTTACTGTTATTTGAGTGGAGCGGTATAATCGCCCACCCTACCCTGCATATCTGAATTTACCTGCTGTTTAATTTCATTGCAATTTTATGTGGTGCGGTATAATCGCCCACGCTGCTCTGCATATTTAATTTTCCTGTTCCTTGAGTGGTGCGGAATAATCGCTCATTCTATATTACATTATTTCAATGAGAATGGTGCGGTACGATCGCCCTCCTCATTCATCCTGAAAATCTCGAGCCAGAAGTTTCGAGTGCTTATCATTTTGGCCTGAAGATCAAAATGAAAAATTTGTAAGAACCAGAAGTTCTAACATCATATTCCTCCAGGAACACATATTATTGCAAGTTCTTACACATCTTATTTTCTTTCAGAAAAGAAAATGGCGAACTTGGCGAAGCTTGAATTTGCTGCCCTGGATATTACCGGGAAGAATTACCTGACCTGGGTACTGGATACCAAGATCCATCTGGAAGCAGGAAATCTTGGAGATACCATCAAGGAAGAGAGCAACTCATCCTCTCAAGATCGGGCAAAGGTCATGATTTTCATTTGCCGCCATCTTGATGAGGCGCTAAAGAGCGAGTACTTAACGGTTGAAGATCCGTTAGCTCTCTGGAATGCCTTGAGAAACAGATATAATCACCAGACAACGGTGATTCTTCCAAGGGCCCGTTATGAGTGGACTCATCTGAGGATCCAAGGCTTCAAGTCAGTGGCAAAATACAATTTTGCATTGTTTAGAATTACATCTCAGATGAAGCTCTGTGGGGGATATTATTACTGAGGAGCATATGCTGGAAAAGACTCTCAGCACATTTCATGCCTCCAACGTGCTCTTGCAGCAGCAGTATAGAGCGCGAGGCTACACTGAGTACAACCAGCTGATATCTGTGCTCTTAGTAGCTGAACAGAATGATGAGCTCCTGATGAAAAACCATCATTCCCGACCTACTGGATCTGCACCATTCCCAGAAGTGAATGTTGCTTCCCTCGAAGTGAACGCCACATCCTCTGGTGGTGATAATCATAAACGAGGACGTGGCCACAAGCGAGGTCGATGGAATAGGAAAGGCAAGAACCATGGAGTTCAGTTTCACAACCAGGTTCCGAGGCATAATCCAGGCCCGAGCTTCAAAAATGCGAATCGCCACAAAGGCAAAGCTCATATGAACAATGCTCCTAGAAACTCTGAAGGAGTCTGCCATAGGTGTGGTGGCAATGGGCATTGGGCGCGTACTTGTCGTACCCCAAAACATCTAGTGGATCTGTATCAAGCCTCCCTCAATGAGAAGGGTGTCGAGACCAACTTTCTCGACCAGGCTAGACCAATGGATATACCTGATCCAGTGTTCGACTTATCAAGGCAGTTGAACACAACTCATCTAGATGTTCCAGAATTTATTGTGGAAAGGGGAAATGAAGTATACCGATCCGATTGAATCATTGATGTACTTTTATTATGCTGAACTTGTAGTATTTTCAGATTCAATAAAAGTGGCATGTAAATTTCTTGTTATAACTTACTTTTAACTCTGATTCTCTTACTCAGAGAGCATGGATAAAAATTGTGGTTATTCTCAGAACATGAGAAATGGCGGAGATATTTGTCTTGCAGACAGTGCAACCACACATACAATACTTCGTGATCGAAAGTATTTCTCAAGCTTAAGACTTACAAGAGTAGGGGTAACAACAATATCAGAACCTTCAGATGTAATTCAAGGTTCAGGGCAAGCCCAGATTATGTTACCAAATGGAACAATATTGTCCATACATAATGCATTGTATGCTACTCGATCTACTCGAAATTTGTTGAGTTTCAAAGACATACGTTTAAATGGATACCACATTGAAACAAAAAGTGCAGAAAATGTGGAGTATCTATGCATTACCTCCAATGATACCCAGAAGCGTATATTGGAGAAGTTGCGTGGTATGTCGAGTGGATTGTATTATACATACATAAGGACAATTGAATCACATACTGTCATGAACCAAAAGTTTATTGATTCAAAGGTTTACATGCTTTGGCATGACCGTCTGGGTCATCCAGGATCTACCATGATGCGTAGGATCATTACCAACTCTAATGGACATCCATTAGTGAGCAGATACATTGCTACCTTAAATGATAACCCTTGCAAAGCTTGTTCTCAAGGGAAGTTGGTAATTAGACCATCACAACTAAAGGTTGATGCTGAATCCCCATCATTTCTGCAAAGAATTCAAGGGGATATTTGTGGGCCTATTCAACCATCATGTGGACCATTTCGATATTTTATGGTTTTGGTTGATGCATCTACCCGATGGTCACATGTTTGTCTTTTGTCTACTCGGAATGTAGCCTTTGCGAGACTTCTTGCTCAAATAATTAAGTTACGAGCGCAGTTCCCAGATTATCCCATTAAGTCAATCCGACTTAATAATGCTGGTGAATTTACGTCTCAAACCTTTGATGATTATTGCATGACATTGGACATTGATGTTGAACACCTTGTTCCTCATGTCCATACTCAAAATGGTTTAGCAGAAGCATTGATCAAACGGCTTCAGTTAATAGCTCGCACTCTGCTTATGAAAACCAAATTGCCAGTCTCTGCATGGGGACATGCCATCTTACATGCTGCATCATTGGTTCGATTGAGACCTATAGCCAACCATCAATACTCTTCAGTACAACTCGTGTTTTGGACATCAGCCAAACATTTCCCATTTACGAGTTTTTGGTTGTGTTGTTTATGTGCCTATTGCACCGCCGCAATGCACTAAAATGGGAACTCAACGTAGACTGGGAATTTACGTGGGTTTAGATTCACCATCTATCATTAGATATTTGGAACCCTTGACAGGTGATATGTTTACAGCTCGTTTTGCTGATTGTCACTTTGATGAGACAATTTTCCCGTCGTTAGGGGGAGAAAAGACCATTCCAGAAGAACGGAAAGAGCTGACATGGGTTGTTCCCACCTTGTCTCATTTTGATCCTCGCAGCATTCAATGTGAAAATGAAGTGAGAAGGATCGTTTATCTTCAAAGCATTGCCAATCAAATGCCAGATGCATTTAATGATGCTATGAAAGTGACAAAATCAAATATATCAGCTGCAAATGCACCTGCAATAATTGATGTCCATATTGGACAAAATAAAGTGGCAGCGAATGATTCATCTGGTGCACGCCTGAAGCGTGGTAGACCCCCAGGTTCAAAAGATTTAGCCCCTCGAAAGACAAAGTCGAGGGTACAACTGAATCCAAATGAAGTCATTCAGGAAGAGAAAATGAATGATACATCCACAATTCATAATTCTGGACTTCCAGAAAAAGAAAATGTCCTTGATGAGACATCTGTCCCTGAAGAGACAGAAGTACATGAAAGCAAAGAAATCTCCATAAATTATGCATGTACAAATGAATTGTAGGATCGGAATGAAATAATCATTGATGATATGTTTGCATTTGCAGTAGCCACTAAAATCATCTTAAGTGATGATATTGAGCCCCGCTCTGTTGATGAATGCAAACAGAGACAGGATTGGCCTAAGTGGAAAGATGCAATCCAGGCAGAATTAAATTCCTTGGAAAAGCGGAATCTTTTTGGACCAGTAGTCCAAACCCTGCCTAGTGTAAACCCCGTGGGTTACAAATGGGTATTCACAAGGAAACGCAATGAGAAAAACGAGATCGCAAGATACAAAGCACGACTCGTTGCACAAGGTTTTTCTCAAAGACCTGGAATTGATTATGAGGAGACATATTCTCTTGTAATGGACGCAATTACGTTCTGTTACTTAATAAGTTTAGTAGTTTCAGAAAGACTTGACATGCGACTTATGGATGTAATCACTACGTATCTATATGGAGAATTAGATATTGACATCTTTATGAAAGTTCCAGAAGGACTTAAGTTGCCTGAAACAAGTAATAAACCACGAGGTATGCTCTCGATCAAATTGAGGCAATCATTGTATGGTCTGAAGCAATCTGGACGAATGTGGTATAATCGTCTCAGTAAGTATTTGATCAAAGAAGGGTATATCAACAATGTTATTTGCCCTTGTGTGTTCATTAAGAAATCCAATTCTGCATTCGCTATAGTGGCAGTATATGTTGATGATATGAATCTAGTTGGAACTCCTAAAGAGCTCAATAAAACTGCTGAATATCTGAAAAGCGAGTTTGAAATGAAAGACCTTGGAAAAACAAAATATTGTCTCGGCCTGCAGATCGAGCATTGTGCTAGTGGAATTTTGGTCCACCAATCAGCTTACATTGAAAAAATTTTGAAGCGATTTGGTATGGACAAGGCTTATCCACTAAGCACGCCAATGGTCGTTCGTTCTTTGGACATTAAGAAAGATCCATTTCGTCCAAAAAAAGATGATGAGCTGGTCCTTGGTCCAGAAGTACCATATCTGAGTGCAGTAGGTGCTTTGTTGTATTTAGCACAATGTACTAAACCAGATATAGCTTTTTCAGTTAATTTGTTAGCAAGGTATAGCTCTGCTCCAACAATTCGCCATTGGAAGGGTATCAAAGATGTATTGCGATACCTTCGTGGGACAACAGACATGGGTCTCTTCTACTCAAAGAACTCCACAGATGACCAGGTCCTTGTTGGATATGCAGATGCTGGTTTCCTCTTTGATCCGCATAAAGCCCTCTCACAAACTGGATATGTGTTTAAGAATGGAGATACAGCAATCTCATGGCGCTCAACCAAGCAAACATTAGTTGCTACATCTTCAAATCATTCAGAAATACTTGCTTTACATGAAGCAAGTCGTGAATGTTCTTGGTTAAGATCAATGATCCATCATATCCGGAATTCATGTGGTCTAACTTCGAAGACAGACAATCCAACTGTCATCCATGAAGATAATGCAGCCTGTGTTGCCCAAATGAAGGAAGGATTCATCAAGGGCGATAAGACTAAACACATATCTCCAAAGTTTTTCAGTGCACATGAGCTTCAGAAGGCTAAAGTTATTGAAGTCAGACAAATCCGTTCAAATGAAAATCTAGCAGACTTGTTCACCAAATCTCTACCAAAGTGCACATTTCAGAAGTTAGTGCAAGGCATCGGATTACGTTGACTTACCAAACAGCTAAATTTGAAGAATGCGGAATCAGGGGGAGATACATATCAGGGGGAGCATCCCTGATACATGCCTGTTGTACTCTTTTTCCTTCGATTAGGATTTTTCCCACTGGGTTTTTCCTATCAAGGTTTTAACGAGGCAACATAAGCATACTTGACACTATATCAACGATCCAGGAAAAGTTGTACTCTTTTTCCTTCGCTATGGCTTTTTCCCACTGGGTTTTTCCAAGCAAGGTTTTAACGAGGCAACTCATGTTGATATGTGGGCATCCAAGGGGGAGTGTTGAAAAGTCTCATGGGCAAAGTTTTCAATGCCCATGCAAAGTGAAAGTGGAAAATGAATTGTAATGTCAGAGGACGTGTTATAAATTTCAAGATGCATTAACTGCATCAGTTTGGAGTTGCTCTATAAATAGAGCATTCCGCATGTAACAAAAAAAATAAGAAGAAGAAAAACAAGAGAGAAATATTAGTAACATCATCTATTCCTCTGCCTTTTATTTATTATCTGCCTGTGCTATAGTTTTTGTGTGGCATTTTACATCTACCTTGCACCTACCACTTAAAAGGTTATCTCTCAAACTTTAACCCTTTTATAACAATATTATATATTCTTTAAATTTATGAACAACTAATCACCTATCAATTGTTCGTGGCCACATCAATAAACCACTTCACGTGTAAATAATTGAAAAATACTTAATTAGTTGCCCACTCAATCAAAGAAATGCTTAATAAATGGGTGGGTTACAGTTACTGTATTAAAATTCTTGTTTCAATTATTATACCAAATTTTTGATATGACAAAATCTAGTACTATTACCATTCCAAATTTTCGATATACCAAATTTCTATATGCCATAAAATTCAGTTGGCATGACATGAAATGGTATTGTACCAATTGAGTTTTTTTTTTTTCTTTTTTTTTTTTTTTTGTATGCAAGTAGCCCACATATTAAGATGAAACTTAATACCATCTTTGTTGTAGAGGAATTTGAGAGAGAATGAGAGAATTCTATTGGAGAATTTCTTAGTGTGTTACAATGTGAGGCATAATCACCTTTAAATAATGGTGTGGCTATCTTGACAAATTACAAAAATCACCTGTAATTCAATAAGGAGAATCAATTGCCTAATCAATCGAAGAATGAATGACCTATTCATTTGAGGAATCAATGACCTAACGATTACAACAATTACACCAATTAATGAACAGACATAAATATATATTCGGCAACAATCTTTAATTTTCCAAATAATCTAATATACCTATATCCTACAACCAAGATTCATCATTATTTAGACATATTTAGTAAGTCAAAACATGCATTAAGGATAACATACAAAAGTTAGGATTACAAACCGAATCAAATTGAACTTAAATACTTCAAGTTGCAAACTAAATCAAATATATAAAGATCAAAGTTAGTAATTAGTATTATTAATTTGGGGCGGATCCATGTCATCACTTTTTTTCACAATTTTTTTTTGTAACTTTGGATCGTTAAAAAACATTACAGAGTAAACCCTACAAAAACATATGTCAAAAATTATGTAAAAAGTTGTGTCACAGATCCGTCTTCAACTATTTATATATAAGTATTTAATACTTATATATATTTGCTATGGCACGGTAATACTGCCATAGATTTTGAATACCAATACTATACTAAATATCAAAGATTCGGTACAATTACCATATCATTACTGTTTGACACACAAAAATTGTCACAAAATCGATATAGTACATTGTAGTAAGGGGCTCTAATTTTGAACTGATGGATTATGCTTCAGTTTTTCTTGTAACTTTTCTTTTCTCAGAGTGATGACTGATGCAAGAGACTCTAACTTTCGCCATGCTGATGTCCATGACGGAGGCAACCAGAGATGGTTGGTCGTCGAATTGGGGTTGTGTCGGCGTTCTTCCGTTTTCGGCGGTGGGGTGACTTCAGGAGGACGAAGGATAAAGTTGGAATTTTCAAGAAATTGTGGGGTGTCAATTAAACAATTAAAAAAGAAAAGGGAATTCCTATTCCAAGCGGGATACGAAAGTAAAACTTGAAAAACTTTTCCCAAATTTAAATGGATATCAAAATCAATAGTGTTTAATACAACTCACAGAGTCGCAAAATTCCCTCCGATAATTTTTCATCTTCTTCTTCTCCAATTTGATCGCCGTCGCGAACCCCAGAATTCTCACGATGACGGTTGACGTTTCCTCCGCGGGATCCTTCAGACGAAGGCGGCTCATCGGCGCCGTCGATCATATCGCCAGCATCGATTGCACGGCCAATATCGAGGAGAGCGCAGACGAATTCTACGACTTCACCCCAGAGGACTACCACCACATTCAACGCACGCGGCAGAAACAAGCCAAGTTCCTCAAAACGCAGAAGATTAGAGAGGCAGAGGACGCGAAACGCAGGTCGAAGATCACAAAGGCCGTGATTAGGGTTCGGTTTCCGGATAATCGCACTGTGGACGCAACTTTTCACCCGTCGGATAAAATTCAGAGCTTGGTCGATTACCTGAGGAAAGTTGGTGCTCGACCGGAGTTACCGTTTTACCTATTTACTGCTCCGCCGAAGCAGGTGTTGAGAGACATGTCGCAGGATTTTTACTCTGCTGGATTTGTTCCCGGTGCAGTTGTGCATCTTTCGTACGGTGCACCGAACTAATGTGAAACCAACTGTACAATGCCCCACTTGTGGTCACCATTGTCCTTGTCGGGAATTTTATTTTCTAGCTAATAATATTTAATGGAAATAAATTTTCTTGATTTATGAACTAATTTAATCTCGATAGTTTTTTTTTTTTTTTTTTTTTTTTTTGGTAGTTTGATTTTTGAAGTGTCGTTTAACGGAAACCAACTTATATGGAACATGTTCACCGTTATAGTGATATTCCTCTCTAATAAAACAATGATATAGGTAAGTTTTTCAACACATAATATTATATTACTGAAAAAGATATCACGTGACAATGAACTCATTTTATGTAAGTTACTCTTTTCTCAATGAGATTAATATTTAGCTATTTAGCTGCACTAATTAAGCAGTATTTGAAATGTAAACATATTGTTGAATTATTCTCCAAAATTCAACAAACCTAATAAGATAAGATAGAACAATCCCAACGAGAATTGAATGAGTTGGTAAGGATCGTTCTTTTCGCTAGACCAAGACATAGGTACAAACGTGTGGTATGCCATGGCCCTATGATGGGTTAACCTCCGTTCTCCCTAACCTTTTAATAAAAAAATAAAAAATAAAAAAGATAGAAAAACAACCAACTTCCAAACTAGCAATTTCTGAGTATAATTATATGATCCCAAGTGATCAAAACAGAAGAGAAATAAGTTAAGTTGAACGTCTTTGATTCCTAACTACAGTAAAACGTAGAAATGCACTTTACAAAAGGCATGATCACGGCTTGGCCAAAAAAATTGATGGTTACTCGCATTAGGAGATGTACAGAAGAATTACATTATAATTTGGTTCCCTCATCCTCTTAGAACAAGCAAAAAGTGGGCGAAATTGTAGAGACTTAACAACATATCATTACTCGAGCCTTGCAAACTCATCTTTGAAGCGTTGTTTTTATTATCGAGAGCTGTTTGCCAACAAAGTAAAAGATGTCAGTTTGAGTGGATGATAACCAGTGTTTAAATTTTTTTCGATAATGTCGATATTTTTATAGAAATATCCAAAAAATCAAAGAAATATATAGAAATAGGGATGAAGTCTAAATTTTAGGCTAAAATCAACATATATTGTCGATATTTATGACACATCTGTTAAATATCGGAGAAACTTTTGTATTTCGTCCAAACCAATGTTTGACAATCCCTAAAGTTCAATTTTAAATTCTCACCATTTCCTTCGAAAGCAATCGATATTGATATTTGATATATCCGTTGATATTTTCACAAATTTACATATCGATATTTTCATCGATACTAATATTTTAAACATCGATAATAACCATTGTTTAGTTGGATGTCCAACTAAATCATCATAGGCAATTTCAAACCGCTAAACACGTAATTGCTGACAAAATTACACAACGCAGATGTCGGTGCTGTGTATGACTAGTGTCTTTTCTTCTAGTCATCTGGTATTTGTCAATTCATATCAAGATCGACTCTAGTCCCAACTCTCAATTTATATCAACATCGAATCTGGTCCCAACTCCGAGAGAAAGAAATGAAAGGTTTCTTTACTACTAATAGCTTGTTTAGTTGTGTAGAATTATAGAGACAACCAAAACTCACTTCCAATCTCACAGATATTGTTCTTAGTTTGGTAAGGTGTGAGGTTTTAACATAAAAGATTTCGGTATTAGTTGGAGTAGGATTAAGATATTTAAACTTTTCTTTTCTCAGTGATCAATGTGGGATATTTCAATATGCCCACTCACGTGAGACCCAATTAGTGGGCCACACGTGGTAGATCCACACATCGACAATGTCAAGGGGACTTACCCTACATGCGAGGCTAGGGGACCCACTATCATCGCGTAAAGCCAAGGAAACCCACCCATCATGTGACATTACCAACCTACTCTCTGGCTTTGATACCATGAAGAAAGGTAGCATGTTAAGAATAAGTCTCACATTGCATGAGCTTATAAGAGGTTGAGTTACTTCCCATATTGCCAATTGGTTTTATGATGAAACCTCAACTTTCTTCATGGTATCACCCACACACTCGCCCCATGTGTACAAGTGTAAGCGAGCTTACCTGTACAAGTGGACTGCGTGACCAAGGTTGTAAGAATCTTGGTCTGGTTAGTATAACCAGCATAGGCACAGTTGTTTGATTGCAACCGGAAGATGTGCTGTTGCCAAGGAATAGCTGACCGGTCAGACTCGAAACCTCGCATTGCATCGCAGGGCATGCCGTTGAGTTAATGGTGGATGGCTCGCATTGTAAGCAGTGCAGATATGAAAATTTACATAGACTGAGTCCACCAATGGGAAAGGAAAACTAATACAACAAACTAGCGAGAAATGCACTTACGTCCAAATGTTTGCAGAACTGCTTTGGCACTTCACGCAATTGGTGGCAATAAAGACGTGGGTGTTATTAGAAACCTGTAAGGGGGCGTCGAGTGATTCATTTGATAAGGAAGACCAAATTCTCCATCAAATACGAAACCCCGTTTTATTCACGGCGGACCAATGAACAAGAAAGAAAACTTTCATTTTGACTTGTTTTCCGTTGTTTGCTTTGTAGGTTTTCCACCAGAAATAATTTGCGCACACCTTTTTTCTCTCTTCCAAACGCTCTTGATTAGAGGTGTGCATGAAGAGAAAAGGTGATCGGAAAATGGAAATCATTTCACTTTCAATAACAAGAAACACAAGGTACATGAAGGTTTATGACTCATGAGAGCTCTAAAATCTTTCTAATGCCCTTTTTAGAATGCTTTCTTTGTCACGTGTGAATTGGACGTCTCAAATGCAAGTCATGGGTCTCTCATTCCATGACAAATGAGGATATTTGTTTTGTTTTATAAGAATATTCCGTCTTCTTTGGGTCGTCTTCTTTGGATCATCCACTTTATTTCGTTTCCTCATTTCATTTTCGGAACCCTTGAGGCTTTCATCCCTTAAAAACGAATAGGTTTCAATCAAGAAACATTGGTGGCTAAAGCCGAATTTTAATTTCTCCTTTTTTGATAACAGGAAAACGTGGACAATAACGATAACTTATCCATGCTTCCTGGCATGTTGGACCATCTCGGTCATGGTTCATGACTTTGTTTTCATTTCGACCTCAACTTGAAACCGAGAACAAGCCCTCAACGGAGGGCCAGAAATAGTTTTCAGTAATGCAACGAGTTCTACAACCCGCACCATAAACCCTTTGCCTTGGATTCAACAGCCGAAGTGGATCCAATTTTGCAACACAGCACTTGGGAATAAATAGATGAAAATGTACATTCATGTTAAGATCAAAGATCAAGGCATCTTTTCATCATTCACATACAGGTACATTCATGTTAAGATGTGTATTCAATTACTGACAAACGAAAACTAAGGAGCGACGTTTTCAACTAATGACAAATTTCTACAAACTTCGAGCAAACACCAGGGAAATCAAGCTTGATACATCATTTGTATTGAAGAAAACAACTTGGCATTGAGATAGTAATTCATTTACTTGTTTTATAAAGAATGCAGCTTCCTCTCGGGCATCATAACCAGTTCCGCTTATGAAGAGGAAATTGGGTGCATTGCGTGTTTAAAATAAATCGACTAAGAAAAACTTATTTCACTTTTCCTCTAGGCGTCGGAGCATAGACTCAGCAAAGCATTGTTGCCTGCAAACAGATAACGACCAATAAGCCACAAGATTGTGAACTGCATGCGTATAATCTTCTTTTTCTTTTCACATTTGTACGATCTTGCCTTATGTATACAAAAACAGTAAAACAATTTAGAAGAATCAATGACGACGAAGAAATAAAAAAAGAGGAAATTTAAGTTTGATTTACTTTCGCTCTCTGTGCTTTGGGCTGGGCCGAGAGTATTTCAGATACCCATCCCACGGAACCATCTTCAGTCCTGCTCGAACAGAAATTATTTCCCTGACCCTGCATAAAAAGCATCCAAAAATAGTGGAGATAAACAAGACCATAACGAGGGGGGGAAGCATATTGTTCCAGATTACAAGTCCAAGAAAGACCATTTACCTCTCGGCAAATTCAATGGGGGTCTCCCCAGGCCTAATGTTTTGGGGCTCCAAATACCACACATCACAAACAACAGCCCATGACGTCATAAGTTGTAGCAGATGCATTGTGAAGGACTGCCTGCAACACAAACATATCATATAAATCCTTCTGGTATCACAACATCCCCAAGGCCCCAACACCCTGGTTAATGTTCCCTAAATTACGGATCCAAGCTTAACCAACGGCCAAGTCCCATCGAATGGAATCTAGAGTATGATGACTATGCTTAAGCATCATAGAACTTTTTGGGGTGTGCTATTCACACGCCCTTTTTTACTTCTCACACACCCTTTGTTAATTTATGTCCGTTGATCTTCTTTAATTCATCCGATCCGACGGCCGAAAATTAGAAGGGTGTGTGAGAAGTAAAAAAGGGTGTGTGGATCACACCCCAACATTTTAAGCATTCAAATAGCATGAAAGGTGAAGTAGACAAACTTTCAAGCAAACCCACAAGTCAAATAAGGAACTCAATATTTATAATGTCCAACGATAGAATCCGCTCCTTACTTTTTGCTATTCCAAAAAGCATCAACGAAAATTTTGTTGTACTTGATTGCAACAGGGCAAACTGAGCAGCCAAGCTCAAATGCACCCTAAGCAGTATAGAAATTGAAAGTTAGTAAATAAAAAATACCAAGCAATAAATATAAACTAGTAGTGAATATTAAACTTAAAATGAGCAAAATTTAAACTAGAATACAGTTACCTTCTTAAACATAACAGTGTAGTGATTGTTTACACATGTTCCTTCAGGAAATATAAGGAGAGGGTTATTGTCTGCCCCAAGCACATGTTCCCTTAATCTGAAAAAAGGAACTGTACTAGTTCATATAACAATGACATGGACGATGGTGTAAAAAAATGCTACTATGCACCTTCTGTTTATACTTACTTCTTTGCTACAATTTCCCGATCCTTTGCCTCTGAACGATTGAACCAAATGCACCCTACACTCTCCAAAATAGTGCTTTGCAACAATCCTTCACAAGAAGCATAAACGAAGAGAATTCTCATTTGATTCCATTTCTTATTACAGAAAAGAAAATTCAGATTTTTGTCATTCTTGACTATATTCAAGATTCACTCTTTGTGATAAGCAACAATAGAAAAGTGCTGACAACCAAAAGAACCAAGCACCCTTTTTTCAGAACATATAAAAGAGTCATCAACGATCAATGCACAACAAGAAATCTTATCGATAACATAGATTCTCATTCAAAGAAATTGTAACACTATTATATTGATATGCTAACCCCAAAAAATGATAAAATTGCACGCAAAGTCAAAAAACTTCTATTCCATGGTCTTAACAACTGACATATATATAATGGATCATTATTGTACAAGCACTGCATCAATTGGACAAATCTAAAATGATAAACGCATGCTAATGGTTAAATTTCATGGATACACATAAAACTGTGCTTGAAATGTTTTTTACTTTTGGAAACCACACTTCCAATAAATGTTTCAATAATTCAATTCTGAATATCCATGGAAACTTACACAACTCTGATAATTAATAATGTAAAGCACCATTTACACTTACCAACCCATCCAGGATGCTTTTGCATAATTACAGCAAATGCGGTCATTTGTTCTAAGATGATGAAATCAATCATGGAAGTATGATTGGCCACAAAGACCTGCTCAAACCATGAAAGAAAATCTCAACACAGACATTTAAGAAACAAATGAAATTGATTTTGTAAAAAGATGAGAGCTTTTATTGGTACTCAAAAAGGTCATCTTGCACTCCTTATTTATAAAAACATAAGCGAGAAAATATAAGTGGAGGGGTACATGATGACATTTTGGAGAGCCAATAACAGCTCCCAAAAAGATGCAAAAATAATGGATGAAATTTTAAAAAGGAAAGATTAGGTTAAAAAATGTACCTGCTTTGGCCGCATGCTGGGCCGTGGCCCATGGTACTTCACAACCCCAGTCCAAGATGCAACGAAGAAGCTACAAATTAACTCTACCAAGAGCCTCTGAAAGGAAAACAAACATAACAGCTTAATAACTACATGAAGGCCATTACAGAAAGCAAAATTGTGAAATGAAGGAGCATTGAAACACAAGTGTAATTTATTAACTATTATACTATACTAGATATATCCACCCCTGAGAATTTATGCATATCTAACACTTACCGGACAAATCGTATGGGACAATACCTAATGGAGAGAACAAAACAATACCTAATAAAGAGAACAAATGACCATCTTCTATTTTTCCTTGTTACTCCAAATTCTTTGTGGTCAATTATCTGATAGATAAAGCATCCATTAATTGTGACAGTGGACAATCTCGTATTTGGCATTTTGTGGTTTATTTTCTAAGGAGAGTTAGTTGGGGCAGATTTAAGATGATTGAGTTACCAGTCAAAGCTTTGTTGGCAGCTGGACTCTTATGGCATCATTCATAAGTAATAATAGACAGAAGAAATACAGGCCATTGGTTCCATTTTTGTAATTGGATGGATTACTCATAAATTGTCCAGTCAATACAGATCATTTTTCATGTGGCATGCCATACATCATTGTTCTAACAAGTGTGAAAGAAGAATGCAGTTATTTGCAAAAATATATTTCAACTATTTTTAGGCATGCTTAAACAGATTCTATATACATAAGCAGAACTATACGATTAGAGCAGTCTTCGGTAAATTATGCATTAAAACGTCATTTGACCTGATGCCTATAAAGCAGGTAAAGGGATCCAATCTTGTTATCAGAAGATAGAAAACATACAACGCTGATTAATAAAAACTGAAATAAAATATTTTGAATAGAAATCACCCAAAGGAAATGAAGTAATAGATAAGAAAGTGCACCTCTAAATTTTTTCTCAATTTATCATGGCCTTTCAGCAGGAAGTGCACTGGAATGAAGGATGAGAGGAAAATTATCCATCCGATCGTCAAAACAAGAACCCTGCAGAATTAATTGAGCTGTTTAAGAGACTAAACAACAAATAATATAAGAATCCGTAACCATGATCCATGGAAAGCACAATCATCCAGTCAAAGTATGTCTTGCAATTCCAGTACCCTCAAACTAGAACATGTAAAGCTATTGCGTTATGGCATGAATGCATGAAACATTTCAATTTTTTGACCAAAGATAGAAAATTCTAACCTCGCAGGAAACAGAATGAAGTATCGAACCACCACTCCGAAACACCACAAAGGGAACAGATACACATTCCAGTTCCACGGCTCCGGAGGATTGGACTTAAAGCACCTTGTAAACGAGTCCTGTTCATTCAATCATGATCATCACGAAAATTTATACAATGAGTGCGCAAAATCCGATAAAAATCTCTCAACTTTCAAAGTCAACTGAAATCGGTGAAAATAAAGCAATCAAGAGCCAATTAATTACTCAACCATCTAGCTTACAGTTAAAAAAATCCATAATTTACACAATAATTGAGTAAAATTCCATAAAATTTTAAACTTTAGCTAGCTTCCAGTTAGAAAGTTGAATACTTTACTTTCTCCCAAAATCTAATCAGACGATTTAATCTCCAATCAAATGAGAGGAGCAAAAGATTTTTGAGAGCGAGGACTTACATCGATAATGGCACCAGCAGCCTCGGTTAGGGTGGGAGATATGTCGAGCAAATCACGCCTGAGAAACAAATAAGATGAGAAAATTCTCTCAAATTTCCCACAGTTTCTCGGGAACCAAACAGAGAATAAGAACAATAAGAGGAGAAAGAGGGGGAGGGGATTAAAACATACAGGCGAAGCTTGCCGTGGGGTTCCTGCTGGATGGAGGTGCCGGAAGGGAGGTAATCTTCGAGGTTGGGGCGATCGAGGTCCAATTCGGAGCTTGAGGAGTTGAGCTTCCCGGAGTTGCTCATGCTTCCCTGCTGCTTCTTAGCTCCTACTCACTCTCTTCTTCCTCTTCTTCTACTGAGATTGGATTCGATTCGGTGGTTTTTGTTTTTCCCTTTTGTGTTTTTGTTGATTTTATTTTTATTTTTAATCTTTATTGTGGTTGTTTGTTGATGTTGTTATTGAAAACCCTATTTTTGACTTTTTGTTAATTTCTGGTGGCATTTTTTTTATTTCTGAAAAAAACCAAATTTTGCTAAAATAATTTCACTTCTCTTATCACAACTTTTTTTTTTTTTTTGGACAAACGAAATTATTAACCCATGGGGAAGTGAGCTAAGTCTAGAAATAACGTAATTCAAATTCGTTTTTGGCGAGAATCGAATGTAAAACATCTTACTTAGTAGTGAAGAGGAATACCACTAATTTTAAGGATTTTGGAAAATTATTACAAAAAATTGTAGACAGTTGACTACTTAATACTACGATCTAGTAATATACTTGTAAGTAATAGGTTTTAGTTTCGATTCTCACCAAAGATAAATTTAAACTACAATATTACTAACTCATTGTGAGTCTTAATCCACTCTCTCACCATTTTAGTGTAAATAATATATTTTGTTCAAAACAAAAAATATAGACAGTTTGAAAATTTTGATTCCTTTGTTTTTGCAACTTCAAAAGAATTTTCATTCGAGCTTCAGTAGAGAAGGTTCAGGCCTAGCTCGAGAATTCTTGAATGGGTTTCGACACTGGTCGAGTCGAGAAGACTCAGCTACTACTCGAGGAGATGGATTAATTTGTCAATTTGAAAAGCACAAAGATCAAAACTAAAATATGAACAAAACACATTACCAAAATTTCTTTCTCCTAATCTATATTACAGAATTGGATCATGAAAATTATAGTTTTTGTTGGGTTAAATATATCGAAACTAAGAAAATCGAACCGAAGTAAAAATCAAATTGCAAAAATCAAACTAAATCAAACCGAATAGTAATTTCGCTTTGGATTTTGATTTTGACAAAAAAACTAAACCAAATGAAACTGAATCCAATCCTAGTTAATTGATACAAATGCTAAAACCTTTTGGAAGAAAATTAGACATATACGAATTACTATTCTAGAATTTCCACCTAGCGCTATTTAAGTCACCGTCTCGATTAATCTATAGCTATTTGAAAATTAAAAATGAATGCTTAGACATGTCTAGGCTGTCTGGGCTCACCCGCCTAGCTCCTAGGTCGCACATGGATCGAGATAATTAGGGTTGTTCATTGGATTGCGTTTTGGCTAATCGTGGGTGCTAATTGCGGGGCTAATATAGTTGGGTATGGTTTGGTAATTAGATGTGTTGCTGATGAAACTAGGGATGGTAAGGGTAGGTTTGATAAGAGAATTAGGGTTATGGTTGGGATAATAAGGGTGGTTGATTCGAGGTTTTTGTTGACTATAATAGAATACTATTTGTCAACAAAAAAAAAAAACCAACGAAAGTACTATTATACCATTTCATGCATAATTGAAAGAACACATAAGAAAAGAAAATTCATGGGCATTAAATAAATTTTGCACAATTTGTTTTGTTGTTTTCTTATCCTTCATAAACATATCATCAAAGCACGTCTCTAATTAAAGAAAAAATAAAAATAACCCATGCTCTCTCTCTCTCTCTCTCTTTCTCTCTCTCTCTCTCATATATTTTTTAGGGGCATTTAGATTTTTTTGTTTTTGTTTTTAAACAAACGATATTATCTATACTAAGGGGAAGATGATAGGTTTAGCCTCACAATGAACTAGCAATCAAGTGGTTCAAACTCGCCTTTGTCGAGAATCAAATGGAACTTAAGACCTCTCACTTACAAGTGAAGAGGAATATCACTAGACCATAGTACTATGTGGTTAGGGGAGTTTTGATTTGGGTCAAAAGAATTAGGGGTGTGTCTCACACACCCTCTTAATTTTCTGTTGTCAGATCGAATAAATTGAAAAATATCAATTGAAAAAAATTAAAAAAATGTGTGTAAGAAGTAAAAAGGGGTGTGTAGATATCACAACCCAAGAATCAACATCTCTACTAATTAATAAAATACTTATTGTCTAACAAAACCCTATGAAATTACCAGTTTAACTCTCTAATTAAAAAAAAAACATGAATAAGAAACATGGGGCAGAAATGTAATTTCACACAACTAAATTTTGCTGTTTATTTTCAAACTCTCACATACATGTAATTATAACATATCTCTAATTATAAAATAAAAAATAATAATAATAAAAAAAAAAACTTCTCACTCTCATGTTCTTTATCACTCTCTTCCTCTCTCCTTTTATTTCAAAAACAAAAATAAAAAAGCTTCTCACACACTTTGTGTGTACCCATATGCTAGTAGTGTCACATCCCGGCCCGGGCGGGACGACTTCCCGGGCCCGACTCCATTACCGTAGCACGATATTGTCCACTTTGGACTTACCATTCCCTCACGGTTTTGTTTTTAGGAACTCACGAGCAACTTCCCAGTGGGTCACCCATCATGGGATTGCTCTAGCCCCCTTCTCGCTTAACTTCGAAGTTCCTACGGAACCCGAAGCCAGTGAGCTCCCAAAAGGCCTCGTGCTAGGTAGAGATGAGAATATACATTTAAGGATCAGTCCCCTGGGCGATGTGGGATGTCACAAGTAGTTATTAGGTTAAGTCGTGTATTATCTTTTCTCCACTTTTATTTCTTTTATACTCGTTTTATATTTTTTTTTTTAAAAGGCTTAAACGTCAAAATGATCTTTGTGCTATAGTCATTTGGCCAATTTAATCCTCGTGTTTTTAATTTGGCTAATTTAATCATCATGTTTATCATTGTTAGCCAATTAAGGACATTTCATCAAATCTCTACTAAAAATTTCATAAAAATATTATAATCTATTATTATTTTTTAATTAAAATAAGAGGAAATATAATTTCAAAATGAAAAGGAAAAAAAAAAAAAAACTTAAACAACCCACCCACCCTACCACGCCCGTCTTGTCCTTGACTTAAACCCCAACCTTAGCCACACACATGCAATTCGACGAACTTGTTTCTAGATCCGCCTTAAGCCCACCTGCCATCCTGCAACTTCCATCATCTTAGCTTCAAGACAATTAACCCCAACCACCTCATCTTCGACTATGTAATCGAGAAACAGACCGCAATTAAGAGAACCATATATTACCTTTTTTCTTTGTTTAAATTTAAATCTACCAAAAAAAAAATGCAAATCAATAAGAAATAACACATATAAGATATAAAACTTTCAGTTCAAAAAATTATTAAGGTTGTGACATAGAAAAGAAGGGCAAGAAAATTGGGGGATAAGATAAATACAATTAACTAGTTCTATAAGTTGATTATAAAAATAAAAAATAAAACCTATAAACGAGGTTTAGAGTAGGAAGAAGAAATTATCATTAAAGAGATAATATAGATAATAAAATAATCGTAAACATAAGGGATTAGTGTGACAGCCCGTCCCGGATTATTCGTATCGTAGGTGTGAAATGACGATTTTGCCCTTGGTGGGTATTTGTCATTTTGGGTGGTTGTTTTGTTGTTTTTGGTGGTTGACTTTACATGACACACACATACCCATATCATACACTCTCGTGACCCTTCTCTCTCTTCTTTCTCTCGGATTTTCTTCCATTTCCTTTGCAAGTGTACGGACAACACCAAACCAACCCATTTTTGTCCAGATCGAGCTCGTGTTTAGTACCATCACCTTCATCTCGTCATCACGAACTCATCTATACCAGTTTTTAGACGTGAAACCCTCGAAAACCTGAGAACCAGGGAATCCCGATTTTGTGCACTGTTCATGCACACGTAATCGTGGGGGTTTTAGAAGGTTCTAAGGTCATAGGAAGCTTTAGAACACTCTCACGAAGCTCGGGGAAGAAAGTTGAAGTGTTTTGGACGTTGGGAAGCCCAGTTTCAGTGAGTTGCAGGTTTGGTCGGAATATCGTGGGTTTTTCCGGTGAGATTCCGTTGGTTTTGGGGCTTCAAAGTGATAAGCTTTTGTTCTACTTGTTGTAAGCTTCATTTTGGTACCAATTTCATGGATTTTAGTTGAGAAATGAAGAAGATATGAAAGTTTTGAAAATTTCTCAGTTTCCAGCAAGAATTCAAGTTTCAGACGGTGACGGCCAGCGAGACTCACTGGAGAAGACAAGGAATATTCCGTCAACTTTGACGGAATATACTAACGGCGTCAGGTATATATAACGGTATATTCCATTTTTGGACAGAATATTCCCTAACGCCGTTAAGGTTACCACACGTGTGCCAGGCACGTGCCCGCGTGGTGCCAGGCACGTGGCAGCACATGGGTGGTCAGAAAATTATTTTAAAAATATGAGGATGTTTGTGAGGTTGAGTAGATCCCGTTGGTGTATTCACACACCCCATTTGAGCATTGTATGAGAAGTTATTACCTAGTTTTGGTTATGTGCTTTAAATTGACGTTTTTATAGTTGTTTCCCATATAGGTGAGACATATCCTGAGGACGAGTGCAATCACTCGAGACAAGGGGGTTACGACCCTTCCACATATTAGTGAGTGGGTTTTTGGTTTTCCATATATACCTATATATTTGTGGTTTTTCCTAGAAAATGATATGGAATGTTTATATGTTTTAAATGCCATGCATAGCGTTTGCCTATTTATTTACGCATTAGTAGTTGCATATATGTATGTTTGGTGCTGCGAACGCGCAGGTAAGTGCCAGGTAAATTTATGGTTTATGGTTGTGAATTAGTGGTCATGTGAGATGCATAGAGAGCTTATAACTTGCACCCCCGATGTTAGTGCTCCCGCCCAGAGTAGGGCACAGTCCTTCATGTGATGTTCACCTCCCGCACCACACGCTCATCTTGGATCCAAGTTAGGTGCACAGTCCTGTCGTACAGACCACTATAGATGGTTCCGACTCGTAGGTGACCCGTGATTATTCGCCCAGTCTTCACGTGATCTTAGCACTTGAGCGTATTTATTTACACCCAGTACTGTTGTACAGACCACTTTAGGTGGTTCCGACTCATGTGCAGGTATAGTTAGTGAGTTGGGGATTTGAGCTCTAGATTCAGCCGTATAGGTCACGTTAGGTGACTTCGGCTGACATGTTACATTGCATTGATTGACATTACCTGGGTTACTTACAGTTTATGTGGAGGCATTCGACATGACATACTTTTGAACATGTTTTTGATATATGTATATATTCTATTTCTGGGAAACTGCATAGGTTTTACGGCGAGGGGTTAGAACTTTTGATAATGAAATGATTTTGAAAAGCTTTGTTTTTACCCACTCACACTTTCTATTTTGTGCCCCTTCAGGTTCTAGTTTGGATTGCTCTTTTGGTGGCTTACGAGGAATCCATGGCATATCTGACAGATTATCACCAGTGTAGGAACACCTCTGGGTGTGTTTAGTTAGTGTTTGTTCCTTTGGACTGCACTAGGCTTTCTGTGCTCTGATTATTGCTTATCACGCTTACACTTGCACTTGTACGTTAACTACATTGCTTTGTAGTTTGGTTTTTATTTATTCGTACTTTTATTTTTATCTTTTGCTTCCGCACTGTGTACATGACTACGTCACCCTCACGTGATGGCTAGCACACCTTGATTTCGGTCGGGGTGTGTCAATTAGACTTATTTTAATAAATTGAACTATTCCTAATATTGACTCAAAAAGTTAGAATCGTATCAAGTTTTCCTTTGTTTTATTTATCTATTTATTTTTATATTTACACACACATAGTGTGTAGGCTCCATCTAGTATTTTATTATAAAAAGAGATGTAGGGTCGATTTGTCTACTCTTGGTATTGTAGGCAACATTGTCTACTTTGGGAGAATAGGCAAAATTTGAAAACTCAATCGTCTATATCATTAGAGCTAGTTCTTACGTACGTAGCTCATCAAAATAGATTTGCCTAGTCAATTTTCCTACACCATTAGAGATGCTATCAGAGATTGGTGTGGTCACCTAAAAGATATAGGATTGGAATTGCAATGGTTAAGTTGGTCGCAACAAGAACCAAACCAACCACCAAAATATTAGGCCAAGCCGACTTATGGCTTTGTGGGTGAGCCAATCAGCCAGCCAACGTCCATGCATGCTTCAAACTTCATGCCTATGGCAAAGGAAAGAGCAGATGAATTTGAGTGAAATTATATATGTTTATTTCAGGATCCCAAACTGAATTTATCACATATCTTAGCCACTTAGGTTAATCCAACAAGCTCGTTTTGGGGATGTTTACGTTGAAAACAATTTTGTTCGTAGGTTTTTCTACTAGAAGTGCGTTAAAGATAAATATGTAGACATTTTCTTATCAAAATCCTCCAGAATGACTTCGACTCATAAGCGCCTTTATGCAAATACGTAGTCAAACATTTTTTTGTTGTCATAAACCCAGAAGGTATATTGGCACTTCTAAAAGCATCCCAAAACCCCGGACTTGTGCTTTGCAATGACAACAGGTGTATGAATATTGGATGTCATGCAATTGTGGTGAAAGCCCAAGTTATTAGCCCAAAAACGCAGTGTGAGGCCAGCTTTTGGGTTGGCAAGGAAGAAGAGTGTTTTACTTCATGGGCCTAGATACTTAATCCACTCTCCTCAATATTATTCTATTCTTTATTTGTTTATTTTTATTTTTTTAGTAGAGTGATTTTAGCGTTAATAAATTAAATAATAATTAATTGTTTGGGGAGGACAATCAGTGGAGATCAACCTCACATCATAGTGTATAGTTTGACATAATTAAATTTCGTCACTGCAGTAACAAAGCCATCCCCTTTTATTTTTTATCTTAATATTGAGAAAATTCACAATATCACGTTATATTCAATGTATCATAAAATGAAAGTATGACATTTTCAAAGAAAATTCCTATATTTTCTTTAATACAACCATATTTACACTAAAAGGTGGGGAACGCTAAGAAGCCATAAGAATGAGCCAACCATTATAATTTAGTATCATTCACCATTCATGGGAGTTGAGACCTCCCACTTATAAATGTAGAAGAATATCATTAGATTGTAATATTAAGTTATACATATCATATGTTTGTCACCTTCATCTACCCTAGTAATATCCAGATGCACTTAAAATCACGAAATATTATAGCCATACCGTTAATGTTAGGCTTCACTAGCATCCTTACATCTGTCTTGAGCATGGGGTATACGCAAGGACGGATCCACATAGGGACCAGGGAGGTCCCAGGACCCGCTGGCAATCCTAAATCGTTGCTATAAATTTTCCGGGGACCCTTCATACTCGAGCATGAGGTTTGTGTAGGTTGCAGTGGCTGTCTTCTTCTCGGAGAAGATGACCGCGCACGGAGAAGAAAGAAATAGGGACCCTTCCTGCCTCTCTCCTCCTTGCTTCTGCCATGGTCTCATCCGTCGGTGCCACTCACTTCTCCTCCAACCTTTCTCTGTCGTCTGGCGGGGGCAGTACATAAGCCCAAACTTTCCCAAATTATTTCAACCATCTTAGTAATTTTTCTTATGGGTGAAATTTCATTCATAAGGTTAGTAAGATGGATATGATCTGTCATGGGTTGGTGAAATTTGGTGGTGGAGCTACCATGGCTTCGGGAGAATGGGGAGGGAGGCGGTTGGTGGAGGTATGGCATCTTTGTTCTTAGTGAGAGAGAAGGTGGATGTTTGGAAACTAGTAAAAGAGAAAAATGGTGTGTTTGGTTAGAAAGATAGTGGGAGTTTGGGGAGAGTTTTATTTGACCGGTGTTTTAAATTGGGGTGTGCTATCCACACACCCTCTTAATTTGCGGCCGTCGGATCGACTGAATTAAAGAAGATCAAATGACAGAAATAAACAAAGAGTGTGTGAGAAGCAAAAAGGGGTGTGTGAATAGCACACCCCTTTAATTTTAGTGCTTCATATTAGATAATCAATAACTTAGGTACTCCCTAGTAACTTATGAAACCTCGTAATAGACACTTGAATTATGATTTTATAATTTGTAATATTGTTTTGCATATGATTTTTGAATGAAATGTATTATATTTAAATTTTCAATGTTATTTTTGTCTATAATTTTTTTTACCTTTATAATTGGGACCCCCCGAGTTTAAAATCCTGATTCCGCCACTGGGTATACGGTATACCAACTATCTACCAATCACGTGAAGCATTGCATTGGATGGTTGAATAATTCAGATGGGTAGGGCGCAACTTGGTTGACAATATAAGACAATGGAGGTTGAGGTTTCGGCCGAGAATGTCCTTTTGGCATACAAAAACAATGGAGTACGACAAAAACAACACAGCATGCATACACGACGATGCCTTTATATTCTAAACTTGCAAACGCAAGCAAAGATTAGCCAAAAGTATATACAAATCCAACCAAACAACGTTAAGAATCAAAGGGAATGTCAATTTAATTTCTTAAGGCATGTGCGTTGCGGGAGTTAAAGAGTCTTATCAAGCAAAACAATGCACACACGTAAAAGAAAGAAAGAAAAAGGAATTGTGTGAAAAATATAGAGTGATTTTGTGTGTCCCTCCACTTGACTTTGAGTTTGGGACTATGTCTATATGTGGAATACATTGGGAGCTTGAAGATGGAGTGCAAATTTTTCAAGGAACTTGTCGTGCACTCTTATTATAATACGTGAAATGATACATCGAATGACTTATATTCTGCTAAATTGGTTTTGGATTGAATGCTTATATTTTATCATAATATTGAGTGTTAAGGGTCACTTGCTCTTACTTCACGCAATAAAAATTGGACGTGTTTTCAGCACAAAAAGACATCATACACGAGAAGGAAGCGTGTCAAGTGTATCACACATTGGATATGAAATCCTAGTGTAAAGAGCTATTAAAATCCTACATCACTTTATCTAGTGAATTAGTTTTCCTTTTGTTTTGTATTCACTATAACTATATAGTGACGTGTCACCAAATCACTCGTGCTAAAACATATGTGAATATATTAGGGCTTAGAGTTTAACAAACAATTTCTTCCAAATAATATTATATACAATTCTCCACATGTTATAACACGTTTTACTTATGATTTTATTTGTCCACTCATATCACAACATGTAAATTAATTAGAAACCGACAAATTCTCCTCATAATAACAAACAGTGATGATTTTTTTTTTTTTTTGAGCAAAGACAATGATGATTTTGCACAAAGAAAACCTCTTTCCCTTGAAATTTTGTGTTTGGAGTTTGATCGTGTTTCTTACAAAAGAACTAAATGGCCCATTCTTTAGTTCTTTTTTCCAAAGATAAAGCTATTTATCAAGCATCATTCCCATGACAAACAGTCTGATTTTGCTCACCATAACTGCAAAGGAAGGTGTCAAATGTCAATCACCTTTTACAATAAATTTGTACAAAGAGAGAACAAGAAAAGAAATTAAATTATGTAAACCTGTAGCACTCACCACCTCAGCTACTGAATTTTGCTTGACGAACTCCTTCCTATTAGGAGACAGTTCTCTTTCATAGGACAAAGACCTACATAAAACATGTTCATCTCTACGTAATATTTTAATCTAGTAATACATTGTCATGTATAATATTTTTTTCCATATGATAAAGTACTTTGGATCAAAACACCATAATAACGACGAACCCGTTTCATATAAGTTGAGCCCTTTACATATGAGTTGAAGCAGATGCAAAGGAGCTTTGTTGGACTTCCCCTTGCTTTTTCATGCTCTTCCCAAAACTGTCAAAAATGTATTCTTTGTTAAGTAATTTTTTTTTTGCCACTTAGTATTACGGTTCAGTGGTATTCTTCTGCACTTGTAAGTGAGAGATCTTATGTTCGATTCTCATCAAAGGCGAATTTGAACCACATTATTGTTAGCCTATTGTGAGGTTAAGCTCTCTCCCCTCCCCCTCTCTATATAAGATCGTTTGTTAAAAAAAAAGTAATTTTATTTGTTAAGTAATTTAAATGCTGAAAAACTGTTCCCTAATTAGTAATTAACTTGCTTTCCTTTTTTTTTTCAACTTGCTTTCCATTTCAATGACCTAAAATTACCAATCACTATCTCTACCTCTTGACATTTTTTCATTTTCTTAATCATGGAAGTACACAACCTACCCAATATTTTAGCCAAGCGTTAGGTGCATCATGCATTCCCAATTATTATAATTAAATTCTCTTAACTAACCCCATTAAGTACTAATCAGTCAATTACCCCCATTCATATGTATTTAAAAAAAAAAATTGTGTTTCTTATCACATATTTTTCAATGTGACAACCACATCGTTATTCCATGTTATCAAAATTCTTGTTTTAACAAATAACTATATCTATGAAATATCAACTTTTTATCTATCTGTACTATAATTTGTGAATAAATAACATCTCTTGACGGTATTATAATAGCATAAAGCGCATAATTCAAAACTTGGTTTTCCTCTAATTTTATGAATGCATTTTTGCTCACCATCCTAAAGTGGTGGTGATGCTTACCATCCTATTAATTATTATTTTTTTTATTTTTTTTGAACAAACGATATTATCTACACTAAGGGAGAGGGGGTGGACTAAGCCTCACAATAGGTTGGCAATAATATGGTTCAAATTCGTCTTTGTTAAGAATCGAACATGAGACATCTCATTTACAAGTGAAAAGGAATACCACTAGACTATAGTACTAAGGGCTGATTTGGTATTGTTGTGCTTTGAAAAAAAACTGCTTCTGCTGAGCTATGAGAATGTGGTTCAAATTCGTCTTTGTTGAGAATCGAACATGAGACATCTCATTTACAAGTGAAAAGGAATACCACTAGACTATAGTACTAAAGGCTGATTTGGTATTGTTGTGCTTTGAAATAAAGCAGCATAGTGTTTAATAAACTTTTTTATAAAAGTGCTTTTGAAAAAAAAAAAACAGTATTATAATGTTTGATAAACTTTTATGTAAAATAGATTTGAAAAAAAGCTGGTTTTTCAAAGCTGGGTTTTGTAGCTATGTGTTTTTGGCTTTTTTTTTTACCCAAAACTGTGGAAAAAAACTGAAGCTGAATGTTTACCAAACATAAAAAAGCTCCCAGCTTTTTTTGATAGCCATTTTTTTCAAAATCACCTCAGTACCAAACTAGGGCTAAGTGGCTCCTATTAATTACTATTAGATTAGTTTAAATTTTAAAATTTGTGTAATAGATAAATTAAATCAAATTCATCCAATAGTAATCAATAGGGTGATGGGCATCTCCATCACTTTAGGGTGACAAGCAAAAATATTCCCCTAATTTGCAAAAATGTATTTCCCTAATTTTATACCCACTTTTCTTTTAAAGTTTGGTCAAATATCGTTAGAGTAATGTTAATGAGACTCTCTTAAAGCATAATTTTCTACCACCTTACAATTTAATATCAATTTCAGTGTTAATATTATAAAACATTGTGCAAAAAAATATGAGATGCCAAAAAGTTTAAGATGCCAAAACCATGAGGTGCCAAAAAATTAAACTCTCCATGAACTGTTTGCCAATCCATATTTTTAATACAATATTATATAATGTTAAATAGAAGTTAAGATGACAGAAAATTAAAAAAGAATGATAATTTGAAAGAACTCGCATTTCCCTTGTTAAGATAATTGTCCGTTTCGTGTTTTAATTTCTTGGCAAACGGAAACCACCAGATTTTTGTAACGTCAAAACGCAAAACGACGAAGGCACTCACTTAAATCACATCGCACAGCGTTATTAACAAGCCCAAAACGACAATTAGCGCGAGGGCGAAAGCGGGCACCGCGCACGTCAGTCCCTGTCTGAGTGTCACTGACGGAAAGGCCGGCTTTCACTTTTCGGTGATTGATCAGCTCCGCCCCGCGCTTTTTTGTTGGGATTTGTTGTCGCCGTCTGTCCTTGGATTAAAAAAAAAAAAAAAAAAGAGGGAAGGGCGCTGAGCACGTGAGAAGTGACGGGGAAACAAAGATCTTGCCGGACATAAATAAAGAATCTGGGAATTCGGGTGTGTATAGCGCTCATACCAAAAGTTTTAGGAATCTTTTAACTCATCCCAACCCACTAATCTCACCCAATCATTAGATAATTCCTCCATAAACTCAAAAAAAAAAAAAAAAAAAAAAAAAAAAAAAAAATCTTCCAAGATAAGAATTTCATTAAAGTCGGACTGAAACGTTTACATCTTCCGCCATAACATTAAATAGAAAATCTAGATCTAAAGGTCAGCACAAGTAGGAGCCATCATGCTTGAACGCATATGCCACCATCGTATGAGCAACACGATTGCACTCCCTCGAGGTGCACTCAATTATTTCAATAGCTCATCTTAATTCATTTATTTTTCCTTTTTAATTCATAAAACTGAAATTGCTAATGATAGTCTAACAAAATTATTGTTCGCAAGTGTCATTCTTTGCACTCAAATTCGCACATGTCTCCCTATAATATAGATAAATTTAGTTTAATTATTTTATGTTGAATCATGAATCATGATTTTCTTAGAATGCAAATAACATTTTCGTTTCATAGTTCAAAAACTGACTCATAAGATTATTTAAAACGAAGGTTGTTATCCTCACTTTGAAAATGAACCATTTTGCCCTCCTCATTTCTTTATATTTTACAAAAACGGTGCGAGGACAACCATTTTACACTCCTCATCCTTTATATTTTACACTAACAGTTCAAGGGTTATTTGAAATTGGGGTGTGCTATCCACACACCCCATGATAACTTTTGTCCGTTGATTTTCTTCAATTCATCCGATCTGACAACCGAAAATTAAAAAGGTGTGTGAGAAGTAAAATGGGGTATGTGGATATCACATCCCTTGAAAATTTGAAGTGCTAATAACAACTCAATTTAAAATATGTGTAAGGACTTTGTTTTAGGATTAGATATCTCATCTTAATCATTTATTTTCCTAAAAATGCTTGAGAAAGTCTAAAACAATGGGATAAGGAGCCTCCCTATTACCCACTCTTCGCCCACATATTTAGGGAGCAAAAAACCACTTATCCAAAATTAAAAGATTAAAAATGGAGGCAATGGGAGCTGATTTTTCTCCTCCTCCCCCCTAAATTAGCTGCAAAATTCCCCTTTGCCAACAAAATTTTAAATCTTTCTAACTTGTGAATTAGATCTTTAAATTTAAAGACTAATTACACTTTTTTATTCAAGGAGTTCATTGAGAATTTATTTTAGTGAAAACATTCAAAATTTTCGCTAGCAAAAATCCCATTGGCTCCTTCAATTTCCTCTCCATGGGTCCCAAAGCAATAGGCCCACTCAAAAGAACAACGATCATCGTAAACTGCAGTTGGACGATCAGAAACGCATCATCGTCGGCACTTTGACAATAGTACTGTCTGAGCGCGTCACACGGGAACCAACCCATTAAGAATTACGCGCGCGATGGGTTTTAGGGGAGGGCCCTTTTGGTGAAGCTTGTTTGTTTTCTTGCGGGGGAGGGAAGCGAAGAGGCACAAAAACGCCGTCGTTCTGGTAGTCTCTGCCGTCGCCGCAGAAGCTTTCCAGCTTCAAATACAACGACTCTATTTCCTCCCCTTTCTGCTCTGCAACAACGCCACCAACGATGAAGAAGAAGAAGAGAGACGCAATCAACGGCCACAGCTGCATCAACATCACCGCAACCGCCTTCGGCGGCGTCGTTTTCAAAACCTCTGTTCTCCGGCAACACTTCCGCCGTATCCGCCACCACGTGTTCCCGCTAATCTCCGCCGTTTCCGGTTGCCTGCTCCTCTTCCTCGCCGCCTTCTCTGTCCTCGCTCCGTCGCCGGTTCTGCATCCTCACGATCACCTCTCGCTCTTGCGTCACCTCACCTCGGTACTCAAGCACATACCGAATCACCTCTCAGCTCCGATTTTCTCGGTTTGCTATGATTTTCTTTTTATATGAAAACTTTCTTGTGGTTTTTGCGTTCAGGATGACAATGGCGACGTTGAGGTCTGGCCGAATTCGGAGGAGACGACGAAGTTTCGCGTGCCGGTGCGATATTTATATTTTTGGAGCTGATTTTGCAGAATTTAATTTAATTATTGGCTTTTGCTATGATTTTGGTTTTGAATTTTTGTTCTGTTTTTAGGAGAGTGGGGGAAGTTCAGGTCGATATTTATGGAGTACAAGGAAATCGGAGTTTTTCTATGGCTGCAGCAATGCCGCCGATAACTTTGCAAGTAAAGTATATTGGATATTCAGATTGAAATTCAATATTAATTGATGGTTTTGCTTAATCTGATTGATTGAAGTCTTGTTTTGTTCATTTCATGGTGTTGTAATCGAATCGATTCTATGCCGTGTGATGAATTTATGGTAAAGTTTGAATTTTTTATTGTTGGAGCTCTGGTTTAATTTATCTTACCAAAGCAATGCTTTAAATGTTGCAGCTGCTGATGCGAAAACTCATTCGAATCGCTACTTGTTGATTGCTACTAGTGGAGGCTTGAACCAACAAAGAACAGGGGTGAGTTTCTTATTCGCAATTGGGGTTTTTTTGTTTCTTTTAGGCATCTGGTTATAAGTAGCTATTGTTTAGGTCTAATTGATTGGACTTGTACGCTGTAACTATGCGTGTTTTCGCTGTTGGTTCAGTGCTTGATGCTTCCTTTACCGGTTGTATTGCAGATAACAGATGCTGTCGTTGCAGCTTATATCTTGAACGCTACTCTTGTTGTTCCCAAGCTGGACCAGAAATCGTATTGGAAGGATTCCAGGTCAGTTTCATCGTTTTACAGTTAAAGAACTACTGTCAATGTAAGTGATATAGTCAGCGTATTTATAATGCGAATTGGGGTATTTGTTGCAGCAACTTCGATGAAATCTTTGATGTAGACTGGTTTATATCATCTCTCTCGAAAGATGTTAAAATCATTAAAGAGCTTCCAACGAAGGGAGGGAAACCAATGAGTGTGCATACCACTCGAGTCCCAAGGAAGTGTAATGAAAAATGTTACCAGAACCGCTTGGTGCCTGTTCTTAATAAAAAGCATGTAAGTGTCTCGCTGAAGAATGTAGCACATTCTCTTTAAAGAATTATAATATGCTTTGGGACCGTGTAGGGTGTATGAAATTTCTATTGGTTGTGCTTTTCAGGTTGCATAGAATTGACAATTGTAGGTTATGCTTTCTAATGTGCAGGCTGTTCAGCTCACAAAATTTGATTACAGACTTTCAAATAGGTTGAATTCAGATTTACAAAAGCTGAGATGTAGAGCCAATTATCAAGCCTTGAAATTTACCAACACGATTAGCGAAATGGGTAAAAAGTTGGTTGAGAGAATGAGAATGAAAAGCAAGCATTTCATTGCCCTGCATCTGAGGTAAACTGCAAATTATTTTTAACTGCTTGTGTAATATTTCCCCAGTATACATGCTGGTATACTATGAGTAAGCTATGCGTTGTACAGAATAATTGCTTGTGCAGATGTTAATTGTTTTTATTTTCCTAATTTACTGAAATTGATACTTTGAGTATTAACGTGTGTTTGTTCCTGAAAAAAAGTCGAACTTTCTGTTTTCTCAGAATAATATACTTGGGTGGGTTGTAATGTACGAAAACCTTGGTTTAGGTTATTTTGATGGTTGTTAGTGTTGTCCGTAAAAATGTTAGTATGTAGAAAAAAGTTTGTTACATTGGTTGGTTACGTTATAGGTTTGAGCCTGATATGCTGGCGTTTTCTGGATGTGATTATGGTGGGGGAGAAAAGGAAAGGAAAGAACTTGGCAAACTTCGGAAAAGGTGGAAAACTTTACATGTAAGGCTTCACTAATGAGTAATGACTTGGATAATGCCGTTCAGTAATTACCTGGGTATATAATTTGTCTCTGCCTCACAGTTACATTATTTTATGGGGCTACATTGCGTGCAGGCAAGCAACCCTGACAAGGTACGAAGACATGGCAGATGCCCGCTAACTCCAGAGGAAGTTGGTCTCATGCTTAGAGCATTGGGTTTCGGAAATGATATTCACTTGTATGTGGCATCCGGTGAAGTATATGGAGGTGAAGAGACAATGGCACCACTGAAAGTACTTTTCCCAAACTTCCACACAAAAGAGACTTTATTAAGTAAGGAGGAGTTGGCACCATTTTCATCCTTCTCTTCTCGAATGGCTGCACTGGACTTCATTGTTTGTGATGAAAGTGATGTTTTCATCACCAACAACAATGGCAATATGGCTAAAATGTTAGCTGGTCGAAGGTATTAAAACTCGAGTTACCAATACATTTATTTTTTCACTTGTTCTGATTTGATTCCTGTTTTAGCTGTAACAAGTTTGTCTACTCACGCAGGAGATACTTTGGTCACAAACCAACAATCCGTCCAAATGCTAAGAAACTGTCTCCGTTGTTCATAAATCGTAATAACATGACATGGGAAGAATTTGCATCGAGGCTTCGAACGAGTCAAATTGGATTCATGGGAGAGCCAAATGAGATAAAGCCAGGCAGGGGTGAGTTCCACGAAAACCCAGTAGCCTGCATTTGTAGTGCATCCAACACAAAGGCTAAGGAAGTTCCAATTCCTCAAAATGAAAGTCCTGATATCCTTAAAATAGATAAGGAGGATTATACAAACAAGGACAGTGGTTATGCGACAGATGAGCAAGTAACTGAGGACGAGCAAGATTGGTCTGAGGCTGATTATGATGAAATTACAAATAGGTCTCTAGGGAAAGTGCTGCCTAGTGTAAGAGTTTCGGATCCAAGTCTTCTACATAAGTCCGACCAACCAGAAATCGAAGAATTCTTTTCAGACTGAAGTTTGATGACAGGATTTCAAATTTTGGCAAGTTAGCAGTTTTGTCTTAACAAGCTCTTCACCAAATTCTTTGGGTCTTTCTGTCGCCCGTTTTGATAGGTTACTTACATGGATGAGAGTGATTTATACAATTGAAGTGGCCGTAACAGAAAACCACATTGTACATTCAGGCTTCAGCAGTTCATCATATTTGGCTTGAAATCACAGTAAGTGATGGCAGACTATACAGGACTATTCAGATTTTGAACCCTGTACAGCGGTTCATGCTCAGGACAACATTGTGTTTTCTTCTTTGATGATTCTTTCCGTAAGGCAGGAGCGTATATATGATGGAGATACGAGGGTTTAGGGTTTAGGGTGTGGTTATTATAGACGCGGAATTCAGGTTTTACTTTCTCTTAAAACTTTCTTCAGTTTCTGATGCATCGTCGTCTGTTGTATGCATGGAATTCTTCAAATCTCTCTCCTTCACTCCAAATTTTCAGTCTCTTGTTTGGTTGTGGTTGTTGGAACTTGGAAAGAAAACTCTTCAATGTATTTGAGGAAGGCAAGATGAAGGAATGACAACGTATTCGCCTTTTTAAATTGGCTCTACAACTCGCAATTACGCACACAATCCTAATCAGCGAGTCTGATTATCCGTCATGTTTTTCCAAGTTTAACAATAATCAATTTAACCTTTCCAATTTGGAAGTTGTTTTCGTGCTATAAAGAGAACTATTTGAGGAAGGCCAATGAAGTAGTTATTGTTTCCACACTATTTTGCCTGAACATAGTAAAAAGCAGTGGAGCATTTTGCTCCATCTCCAAGTTCAAAGCCATTATACCACACAAACTCGCAAAAACGCGATTCAAAATCCAGACCCTCGTACCATTATAGTAATCGCTGAATGCGTGCAACAAAAGATGGAGCGAAACCAAGAAATCTGTATGAAACCAACCAACCAACTTTTTTGATAAATTTAATTAAAAAAATTATGTAGATTATCCTAATTTATTTTTATGAATATTTTAATCTAAAAATATTTACATTCAAGATAAATAATAAAAAATGATTAAACCGACCCATGAGATATGCGTTTCATGTAACTAATCGAACAACATGGAAAACCCTTTCTACACATGAAACACAAAGGAGAGTTGTACAACAAAGTCATGAATGAATATGAAATACATTATAGACATATAAACACATAAAATAAAACACATGAAACACACCCACCACCACCACCACCACCACCCTCCTCTATATCTCAAACCAACACACCATATTCTTCTCTTTCATACTGTTGTTCTTGTCGCAAAGTGATCCATCTTTTATACTGTTTTTGCACCGCTGGGAGCCTGGTAAAGATTGAAGCCACCTGCATTTGATTAAACACAGGCGAGAAAGCTGGGAAGCTTGTTTAATTATTGTAGGTATGCTATTAATTTTGGTTGCTCTCAGATCTAAATCCCGTAATGAGGTTAAGCAAACAAGGCCATCAGAGATTTCGGATATACCGCTGAAGCAGCGGTTTAGTACTTCCAAAGCGAGCAATTCGACAGAGATTGGAGGAAATTCTTTAAGCTCCGGATAGGCAAAAAAGGTGAGAGTTTTAAGATTATTTAAATCGTAGATGCTGTCTAGGATAAACTCAAGATTCTTGCACAAATCAAGATTTAGTCTTTGAAGCCCAATTAGATTTCCAATCGAGCGGGGAAGCCTTTTAACGGCTGTCCCTTGTAAACCAAGAAACTCCACATGTTCCATTGGCTCCAAATGTGAGCAAGCGGTGAGATCAAATCCTTGAGAAATTTCAACCTACCGATGTTGAGTGGGAGACTTGTAAGCATTTGACAACAACTCAGTTCTAGTTTTTTTGAGAACAGGGAGAAACTCTATTGACGAGTGTAGCTCTTCAATCGCTGTACTTTCCATTTCAAGCTAAGAAACTCCAGATGTTCCATAGGTTCCAAGATTTCTGGGAAGTGTGTGAATTTAGAGCAACCAGTAAGATCAAGTTTCTCGAGAGATTCCAACTTACAAATGATGGTTGGGAGACTTGACAGACTTTTGCAATCATTCAGTTTAAGTGTAGTGAGACTAAAGAGACACTCCAGAAGGATATGGGCAATATTTCTATTGCTGTGCAAGATAAATCTAGTACACTTATGCCCCGGAAAGCTCCAAAAACTTACCAAGAGAGGAGCATTTATGTAGACTACAAGTACCAGAGACTTTCAACTTAGAGCTGCTGCTCGGAAGATTTTGAAGGTACCTACAACAGGCAATATCAAAGTGAGAAATTGTTTGCTGAGACTAAACCGATGAAGGCAATTCCTTTATTGCAGTGTTACGTAAACATAAAAACTCCATATTGCCTGACATCTCCGAAATATAATCGAGACTCGTGCACATTTGAAGATCAAGATAAATGAGCATGTCAAGATATTGAAATACGAAGGAATTTCAAACAAACTTTCACAGCCATCAAGATCTATATGCTCAATTTTCAGACTCCGAGAGAGATTTGGAACTTCAGTTAGATATTTGGAGAAGCTAATACCTGGTTTGGTACTGAGGTGATTCTAAAAAAAGCTGCTATCAAAAAAAGCTGGGAGCTGTTTTTGTGTTTGGTAAACACTCAGCTTTAGCTTTTTTTCACAGTTTTGGATGAAAAAAAGCCAAAAACAAGAAGCTGCAAAACCCAGCTTTGAAAAACTGGCTTTTTTTCACATCTGTTTTACATAAAAGTTTACCAAACATTCTAATACTGCTTTTTTTTTTTTTCAAAAGCACTTTTACAAAAAAGTTTACCAAACACTCTGCTGCTTTATTTCACAGCTGCTTATTCTCACAGCACAGCAGAAGCAGTTTTTTTTCAAAGCACAGCAATACCAAACCAGCCCTAAGACTGATCACCTTTAAGTTCACAAGATTCTGTAACACATATATATAGGAGTGTCTGCATTCATTTATTTAACAATTTAGTTAAGATGTAGTCTCTAGATTTTGTAGCCTTCTTGGTAATTTATAGCATTCTTTCTGTTGGAAATATGCCCAAAAGCCAACGATAAGATGATACTTTACAAATATTTCACATGTTAAACTAAACTAGTTTAATATAAGGACAAAGATTATTGTTTAAAGCCGTCTCATTAAATGTTATACACTTAAATGATTAGTCCAAGGAATATGTAATTAGAAGAACGTGATCTAAAGAAGTTAGATTAATGAGACCATTTTCTTGTACACATATCCTAAACATTCTCGATCATAATTAAGATTGCCAATTGGGCATTAACGATTAGCATAGATCAATACATGCTATGTCTTCTCTCCTAGGAGAGTGGCTGGTCTCGCGTCATTAGTATGATTTACATCAAGACAAGTATGTAGGTACTCAATAAAAAATGAGTCCACTGAACGCGATTAAAGAGGAGTTCTCATACTCATGTCACATGAGAACTCGTGGTTGGGATAATGCGAAGTAGTCATTTGACCTGAGACATCATAGTTGTCTTGTGGTTAGGTCCATAATTAGTCTTTGACCATGTTAAAGGCATTCCATTTGAGAGTGTCCACGATATAGTTGGGGCTAAGCCACTTAATCATGGGGGTCTCCAACTTTCAAACCATTGAGGGATAATACTCTATGATAATTAAGAATCTATAGCCAAAGTATGCATGAGATTCAGGAAGTCATTCCAAATCACATTCAAGATAATCACTTTGAATAGAAGACATGAATAAACTATCAAACCAAACAATGTGATCAAGAGTATTGTGTTAGAGAAAGGCCAAACTGAATAGGTTCTCCAACCTCTTCTGATTAGCTTGTGCAGTAATGACTTACTGTTAGGTGTCACTCATGACTTGTGGAAGCCCTGAAAGTGTGTAATCACTAAAGGGAGAATTAAAAGTTTGTTTTAATTCACAATTGATTAGAAAGAGTTTTAATCGCCCACTGCTTAGATAAAAGGAACCTAATGGATCCCATACCGTGTAAAGTAATAATTGAAGAAAATAACAAAGATGAGTTAGGACAATTAAATAGCTTAATTGTATATGAAAATGACTAATTAATATGTTAATTAATCATACAAAAGGTTTGTAACGGCCTTAAGTTAGTTTGGGTTTCAGGGCCCAAAATGGTTTTGGTCCACAAGGCTCATTAAGTTTAAGTTGTGTTACAAATAAAATAAATGGGCAATTAACCCACTAAAATAAGGGAGGCTAGGCTTGCTAAGAGAATGAGTGGTTTTAGACTTATTACTAGTTTGCCACACAAATGAAGGGAGGTATAAAAGCAACTTTATAACCTTTGCTTCATTAGAGTTTCTTTGAAGAAAGATGAAAGAATACAAGTTCTCACTTTCCCTTTAGGAGGCCGGCCATGTAGGAGGGGTATACTAGTATCTTCCTCATTCTACATCACTCATCTTCCCTCAATCTTTCCTTGGTGTCAGAACTTAGAGGCCCTCTACTTTGGGGGCTTTTGGAGAATCCATTCATCCATCCAAATCCAATATGACATGGAGTCAAGAAGTAAAGTTCCTCCTTCCACATTCATGGAACCAAAAAGCATGGAGACAAACGAATGAAGGCCCTCTCATGTGTGATTAACCTTTGCTAAGCAAAGAGCTGCTTCAAAGGTATAATAGTTTCTCAACTCTCTTTGTGTTTAGAGTTGAGTCTTGGTTCATCACCACTAGTAGGGTTTGAATTTCATGGTTTTAGTTTTGTTTTAAAGTGTATACAAGCATGCTTCTGCCATTTAATTATTAAATGCATATAATATGTTGCTTAATAAACTTAGTTTCTCAAATATTTTCCTTCACCTTGTTCAATTAATAAAATATTATTCGTAATTTATAATCTGCTTCTTCGTCGCGTACTTTGATTTTTCACGACAAGAACCAAATCACAATCAACTCATTCAACATTCAGATCTGTACAATGACCTCAGTATATAAACTGAGTTTGCAAGCTGAACCGCCTAATTGAAACCAATCTCTCAAAAACAAGAGATTAGGATCACAATACAATAAACTAAAATAAATAATTTATCTATAGAAGAAGACAAGATTGATGGCACAAAAGATTCTACACTCAATAGAACTAACAATAAAAATGAACTATATGCATGTGAGTAGAGAACTATATGCTGGGTGGATTAAATGAATGATTTATTTAAGTAATAAATAAATCCTGCAGGTATTATAATGTTAACTGAATGTAATTGATCTATGGTAATCAATCCAACAAAGGCGACTGGCGAATTCCATAACATCCATGCAATCGTGCAACCTGAATATGCAGTGTATCTAACAATCTGCACCTCCATTTTTTCTCTTTCTAGTTATTTGAGGAAGTAGTTCATCTTTTTGGTCCTCAAAAGAGCTAAAGCTATCACTTCCCCAAGCTTCAGTTTCATCACGACGCCTCTTGCTTATAGTATCTTCTCCTACTATTATTTTCTCAGCCACTCGGGTATACAACAGGCAGATCCCACACTTTTTCACCATCAGACTGGAATAGTTAACGGGTCTACCAGAATGATCCTGTTGGTAGAAGTGAACAGAGGCCTCAGTGACATTGTAAAGAGTAGCGGAGCATTTTGCTCCCTCTACAAGCTCAAGGGCATTATACCACACAAACACGTGATCGGAATGAAAATTGTAGTTGCCTCCATCCCAATCTGAGCCAGACACCCTACAGTTGAATTCGTGGCTTTCACCATTATTGGTTTTGAACATGGATTTAAACCCAAACCTCAACTTTTCAATATTGTAGTTGTCGAAAGTAACAACTAGAGATAGAGCGAAACCCAAGAAATCAGTACCAAACCAATTTGGAGGAAGCTTGATATTTAGTGAACATCCTTCATTTTGATAGCTGAACCAATTTGGAATCTCATTCCCAGGACATACAATGATAACAGAACATCCTTCCTCCCCATAATTCTGTACCACACAATCTTCTTCCGAATATTCCTGTACCATGGACGAGAAACCTAGTTAATTGATTGACCAACAAAAATGTGTGTCTGTGAGAGAGAGAGAGAGAGAGAGAGAGAGAGAGAGAGAGATACGTACAGAATCTTCTTCTTCTATAAAGTTAGATGTTGCAGTTGCCATTCGCATAATTCTAATCAGCGCATCATCCATTAGGTTGCTCCATGAATTCTGACTTAAATTTGGGCAATTAGAAAATTTAAATTCCTCGCAAATCCCTGGAAAATATTCATATTCATCCCAACCTTGGGAGAGTGCAGTCTTTGAACTTGAGATTGTCTTCAGTGATATGCAGCCATGTGCATGAAGACGACTAAGTATTGGGAGCTCAGGTAATGAATGAATGCGACTGCAATTGATTAGGTACAGGTGACGCAGTTGAAGGGCTTGTTTGATGCTTGCAGGGATGCTGTCAATCATGGTTCCGCATAGATATAGAGACCGTAATGAGGCTAAGCAAAAGATGGAACCAGTGATCTCTAATATACTGCAGTAACTGAGGTTTAGTTCTACTAAAGAGCACAAACCGACTGAGAAGGGAGGCAATTTTTGCAGTTTCAAACAGCCATCAAAGCTGAGATATTTCAGACAGTTCAAATTGTAGATGCCATTTGGAACAAACTCAAGGTTCTTGCAGTGACCGAGATATAATGTTTCTAGCCCCACTAAACTTCCAATCGACAATGGTAGTTTTTTAACAGCTGTTCTTTCTAAACTAAGATACTTCAGATGTTCAATAGGCTCCAAGATTTCTGGGAAGTACTCAAATTCCAAACAACCATTGAGACTAAGGCGGTAAATTGATTTCAATTTACAAATGCTCGTTGGGAGACTTGCAAGCCTTTTGCAATTTTCCAGTTCAATTTTAATGAGACTAATAAGACACCCAATTGAAGAGGGCAGCTCTTTAATCGCTGTCCCTTCTAAACCAAGAAAAGTCAGACATCCCATGGCCTCCAAGATTTCTGGGAAGTGTTCAAATTTAGAGCATCCACTCAGATCAAGTCGCTCAAGGGATTTCAACTTACAAATGCTCGTTGGGAGACTTACCAGCCTCTGGCAATCTTTTAGCTCAAGTTTTGTGAGACCAAAAAAGCGTTCGATTGATGAGGGAAAAACTTCTATTGTTGTTCCAGTCATATCTAACACAGTTATATTATTGGGAATCTTCGAAAAATTTCCAAGAGATGAGCTGATCATTGGACAAAAACCACCGCAGGAGAATTTCAGCTGACAGTTGCTGCTTGCACATTTCTTAAGCTTTTTCGAAAGGGAAAGGATCAAGCAAGGAGAGCTTTCGTTGGACCCAAATGATAAAGGCAATTCCTCCATTGCACTGCTAACTAAACTTAAGAATTCAATATTGCCTGGCGAAATATTGAGACTCCAGCAGGATCCAAGGTTAAGATAAGTAAGCTTGCCAAGATATCGAAAAACTGAAGGAATTAAAACCAAACTTGTACAGCCATAGAGATTCATAGACTCCAGATTTTGACTCTTCGAGAGATCTGGAAGTTCAGTCAGATGAGTGGAATAACTAAGATCAATAACTTTTAAGTTCCCAAGATTCTGTAACAAATTAAAGAAAAAAGACATGAATCAATAACCAAGCTGGAATTATACTTTCTGCACTGTATTTCATTCAAGTATTAAAATAACCATATATACCTGCTCTTTAGTCCAAAGTTGCTCAACCTTGCTGTACGGCATTCGAAGCTCAACAAGATTTTCTGGAGAAAACTTAGATGGCAAAGATTTCAAAGGATATCCATCCCAGCGAAGCAAACTAAGAGTACCGGGAAGAAACTCAAGACCTTGAGAAAGGTATAATTTGCAGTACTTATCATCATAGATATATTTTGTATCATAAATCTGCAATACTCTTAAATTGTACATCTTTTCGAAGGCTGAAGGACTCATGTCTAGTTCTCTAGCTTCAAGCGTGTTAAAGGATATGCCTTGAACTTTTGCAGTTCCCTGGCAATCAGAAAGATAAATAAATGTGAATAACTCAAAATTTAGCAAAACTACATTTATTAAATAAGAATGTGAATGCATTTGGATCTTACTGTATTATTTTTCAGTACATGGTACGCATCCTCAGCAATGCACAACCTATTGCGTTTTCCAGGCTCTTCAATACATTGTTCACGAACAATTGACCGACCAATTTCTGTTGGAAATTCAAATCAAAACAGGTTGCTGCTAGCTATTGTTGAAAATCAATGTCAAAGTTAGGCATGGAAAGTTAGGCAATGTTAGGTATGGTTGAATAAAAATTATTAGGTGCAATTAATGTGTTTTGTGTGGTAATAAATAATCTTAGTTTAATCATTTGGTTTGCTATAAATACCCAAGTTCTCAAGCATTGTAAATCATCCCATCCGAATCCCACTTCCAATTGTGAAGAAGCTTGTAAGCTTTCTTATTCCAACAGTTTGTAAACCTTTTTCATATATCAAAGTCCAAGTGTTTTGCCAAAGCTTGTTGCTTCCCTCCTTTCTCTATTTCTTTCTTTGTCCGATTTTATTTGAGAGTGCAAAGTGAAAGAGGTGTGATAGAGTTTGTAAACTTATCACCCACATATTTTGGTATTGAGTTAGTAAACTGTAAAATACCAACAATTGGTATCAGAGCCAGAATACCATTCTGGCAGGTGCAGCAGTTATGGCGTCCAACTTAGTGCAACTCCAAGTTCCCACATTGAAGAAAGAAAATTATGAAAGATGGTGCATCCAATTCAAAGCATTGTTTGGATCACAGGAGCTATGGGAAGTTGTCAGTAGTGGGTATGTTGTACCCACTGCCGAGCAAGAAGCCGTATATACTGCGGATCAAAGGAACACTCTCAAGGACTTACGAAAGAAGGACCAAAAGGCGCTGTATCTTCTATACCAGGGTTTGGAAGATTCAACGTTCGAGAAGGTTGCAGAAGCAACAACGAGCAAGCAAGTATGGGATACACTCAGTACAATCTACAAAGGAGTAGATCGAGTCAAGAAAGTGAGGTTACAATCACTTCGAGCAGATTTTGAAACTGCTCATATGAATGAAGGGGAGAGCATCTCCGACTATCACTCAAGGCTCATTGTGATAGTAAATCAGATGAGGAGAAATGGCGAGAGACTCGATGAAGTACGAGTTGTGGAGAAGATACTCCGGTCACTCACATCTAAGTTTGAGCATGTGGTGACTGTCATTGAGGAATCCAAGGATTTGGAGGTGATGAGCGCAGAAGAGCTACTAGGATCCCTCCTAGTTCACGAGCAACGCATTCAGAAGAATGCAAGCCCCACAACGCTAGAGCAAGCTTTGGAGTCAAAGTTGAATATTGACAAACCAAATAAAGGTCGTGGGCAGTGGAACTCACGTCGTGGGAGCTCATCCAACCGTAGCCGAGGACGAGCCCGAGGAAGAGGTCGAGGCTATGCACAAAATCAAGGTCAGTCTCAGGAGTGGAGATCTACTCGAGGAAAGGCGCATATCCAGTGTCACAACTGTAAGCAATATGGACATTATGCCAATGAATGTTCACATAAAAATGGTGAGCATGTCAACATGGCAGAATCAAGTGGAAATACTGATGAAGAAATTACAGTCTTACTAGCACACCATGATTCCAGTAGCCAACAAGATGTTTGGTATTTGGACTCTGGTGCAAGCAATCACATGTGTGGAAAGAAGGAGTTTTTTGCCGAACTCAAAAAAGGGGCCTATGGATCTGTAAGTCTTGGTGACTCCTCAAAGTTGCCAGTTGAAGGCAAAGGGAAGATCAAGATCATCCAGAAGGATGGAAGAGAAGAATACATCTCCGATACCTACTACATACCAGGTATGAAGAGCAACATTCTGAGCATTGGTCAACTGCTCCAGAAAGGGTACATTATACATATGGAGAACATGCTTCTCACTCTCAGGAATGCAAGGAGAAAGCTTATTGCACGTGTTCGAATGTCAAAGAACCGGATGTTTCCGTTGAATTTGAACACAAAGATTGGAAGCTGCAACATCGGTGTAATGGAAGATGAGTCATGGAAATGGCATCTTCGATTTGGCCATCTTAATTTCAATGGCCTAAAGTTGCTGTCAAGTGGAGGAATGGTTCGTGGTCTACCCCAGATTGAAGCCACACGCCAAGTATGTGAAGGTTGTGTGCTTGGCAAGCAAGCACGACTATCGTTCCCTGTTGGTGATACATGGAGAGCAAAGGCACCACTGCAGTTGGTGCACACAGATATATGTGGTCCATTGGATCCCATGTCTTATAGAGGTAATAGGTATTTTATTACCTTCATTGATGATTTCAGTAGAAAGACTTGGGTCTATTTTCTCAAGGAGAAGTCAGCTGCCCTAAAAATTTTCAAGGAGTTCAAGGCACTCACAGAGGCAGAAAGTAACCACAAGCTTGTGGCTGTGAGATCAGATAGAGGTGGAGAGTACACCTCCAATGCTTTCCAAGCATACTGCAAGGAGCAAGGAATTAGGCATCAACTTACTGCTGCCTATACCCCACAGCAAAATGGGATAGCCGAAAGAAAGAATAGAATCATCCTTGACATGACAAGGTCCATGCTTAAGGAGAAGAATTTTCCAAAAGAGTTATGGGCAGAAGCTGTAGCTTGTTCGATTTATTTGTTGAATCGATGTCCAACAAAGAGTGTCAAGAGGATGACACCACAAGAGGCTTGGAGTGGATACAAGCCGAATGTTACACACCTAAGAATTTTTGGGTGTGTTGCATATGCTCAAGTTCCAGAAGCCAAGAGGAGGAAACTTGATGATAGAGGTGAGAAGTGTGTGTTTGTGGGCTATAGTGAAGAGTCCAAGGCATACAAGCTCTACAACCCACTAACTGGCAAACTAGTGGTTAGTAGAGATGTCATCTTCAGTGAGGAAGAGACATGGACGTGGAACAACAAAGAAGTCAGTAAAGAGAAGATCGTCTCCACTGATTTTGAAGAACCAGAAGTTGTACCACCGATTGAGCAACAGCCTGCTCAAACAATCACAACAACTCCAGTGCACAGAATTGCAAGGAGTGGTCCTACATCTAGTGAGGAAAGCAGCTCCTCAACTCCAGTGAGGTTAAGGAGTCTCACAGAGATTTATGGACAAGAAGAAGAAGAAGAAACCAACCTTTTCTGCTTGTATGCAGACAACGAGCCTTTCTCATTCAATGAAGCTGTGGAAGAAGATTGTTGGAAGAAAGCCATGGAAGAAGAGATCCATGCCATCGAGAAGAATGACACTTGGGAGCTGACAAAGCTCCCACCAAATCAGAAGGCTATTGGTGTCAAGTGGGTTTACAAGATCAAACGCACTGCAGATGGGAGTGTGGATCGATACAAATCAAGGCTTGTAGCAAAGGGCTACAAACAGAAGTATGGAGTGGACTATGATGAAGTCTATGCTCCAGTTGCGAGACTTGACACAGTAAGATTGCTAATCTCTCTTGCCGCACATCATAAATGGAAAATTTATCAACTAGATGTCAAGTCAGCCTTCCTTAATGGAGTACTTGAGGAAGAAGTGTACGTGGAACAACCGGAAGGCTTCCAAGTACAAGGAGAAGAAGATAAGGTGTATCGTTTGAAGAAGGCTTTGTACGGCCTCAAGCAAGCACCACGAGCTTGGAACTCAAGGATCGACAACTACCTTCACCAAAATGGATTTCAGAAATGTCTATACGAGCATTCAGTTTACATGAAGAATGGTGAAAAAGGGGAGTTCTTAATTATTTGTCTCTATGTAGATGATTTATTGTTTACAGGAAACAATGAGGCAATGTTCCATGAGTTCAAGCAATCCATGTTCAGTGAATTCGAGATGACTGACAATGGATTAATGTCATACTTTCTTGGCATAGAAGTGAAGCAAGAAAGTGATGGTATCTACATCTCTCAACAAAGGTACATGAGAGACATATTGAAGAAGTTCAATATGGACAAGTGCAACACTGTCAATACCCCAGTTGCAACTGGATTGAAGCTGTCCAAAGGAGGAGAGGGTGAGTTTGTAAACTCAACAGTGTACAAAAGCCTCGTTGGAAGCCTAAGGTACCTTACAATCACAAGACCTGATATAGTTTATGGTGTTGGACTCGTGAGTCGATACATGGAAACACCAAGGGAGTCTCATTGGCTGGCCGCCAAGAGAATTTTGAGGTACATAAGAGGTACTCTAAACTATGGTCTATTTTATAATTTTGGTGAAGATGCAAAATTATTTGGTTATTCAGATAGTGATTGGGGAGGTGACCAAGATGAAAGGAAAAGCACAACTGGCTATGTGTTTTTTCTAGGATCAACAGCTTTCTCATGGACTTCAAAGAAGCAATCAATTGTTGCTTTGTCATCATGTGAAGCCGAGTATGTTGCTGTAGCCTCAACCGTGTGTGAGGCAATTTGGTTAAGAAATCTGTTGAAGTCAGTGTGTCATCCACAAGTGGAATCGACTGTGATTCACGTAGATAACGTGTCTGCAATCAAACTTGCAAAGAATCCTGTTCAACATGGAAGGAGCAAGCACATTGATACCAGGTTCCATTTTCTAAGGGACCATGTGAAGCAAAAGACAATTGAACTTGTCTACTGTCACACCAAGGAACAAGTGGCAGACATCTTCACAAAGCCATTGCCAATTGAAACATTCCGGCTACTGCGTGAAATGCTAGGAATGAAGGCGTTTTGATTTGAGGAGGTGTGTTGGAAATTCAAATCAAAACAGGTTGCTGCTAGCTATTGTTGAAAATCAATGTCAAAGTTAGGCATGGAAAGTTAGGCAATGTTAGGTATGGTTGAATAAAAATTATTAGGTGCAATTAATGTGTTTTGTGTGGTAATAAATAATCTTAGTTTAATCATTTGGTTTGCTATAAATACCCAAGTTCTCAAGCATTGTAAATCATCCCATCCGAATCCCACTTCCAATTGTGAAGAAGCTTGTAAGCTTTCTTATTCCAACAGTTTGTAAACCTTTTTCATATATCAAAGTCCAAGTGTTTTGCCAAAGCTTGTTGCTTCCCTCCTTTCTCTATTTCTTTCTTTGTCCGATTTTATTTGAGAGTGCAAAGTGAAAGAGGTGTGATAGAGTTTGTAAACTTATCACCCACATATTTTGGTATTGAGTTAGTAAACTGTAAAATACCAACAATTTCTTGTAGCAAATCATGCATCTCTAGGCAGTTTCGACTTGAAATTTTTATGAGAGACATATCAACCAGAACTCCAATTCCAGCAGCAAAGAGACCACGAGAATCTGACATTCTTTTAACAAAATCTATATTTGATCCTCTATAAAAGCAAGCTATATCAAGAAATATCTCTTTCTCATTTTCTTCTAATCCATCGTAACTTAGTCTCAACACATTGTGAATTTTTTGGCTGGGAAACTTTTTCAATTTGTTCAATTCAGCTTCCCAGTCTTCTTTGCTCTTGCAGTGAAGGAATGATGAACCCAAAATTTTAAGAGCTAATGGCATTCCCTCTGCATAATCTACCACCATCCCTAACAACTCAGCATAATCCGTCCCAGGAGAATTATTTTTGAAAGCCTTCAGATGAAAGAGCTGAAGAGCTTCTTCACGTGTCAATCCCTTGACCTCATAAATTTTATCGACTTTTTCCTTAAGTATGCGCCTGTCTCTAGTTGTAATAATGATTCTACTTCCGGGGCCAAACTGAACCTGATCTCCAACTAGAAGTTCTAATTGGCCTGAATCATTCACATCATCAAGAACAATGAGGACCTTTGTATTCAGAAGCCTTCTTTTAACAAGTTCTGATCCTATAGATGGTGTGTCGATATTTAGTTTGTCATCATTTAATATCTTTCGAAGAAGTTTATTTCGCAAGTGATTTGGTTCATGCTTTTCTGATTCCTTCCTCATGTTTGCAAGAAAACATGAAGCTTCAAATTTACGAGAGAGTTGGTTAAATACAGCATCAGCAAGAGTGGTCTTACCAATACCACCCATCCCCCAAATACCTACAGTTAAAACATCTAGTGAATGATTGCATAATAACCACTTGATATCATTAATGCGGCTTTCAATTCCAACCAGACCCTTTAAATCATCTGACAATGTTTCGCTCAATTTGGTCAAAATAGCTTCCACAACATTATCAACTAAATCAGCCTCCGTCCTGTCACATATGATTCAATTTGGACAGACAATAGATAGTAAGTATGGCTTAACTAATCTTATTTGCAATATTAGTCGTCAAATCATCACAAGTAGAGAGTAAATACAAACATATACATAGTTACTTACCAAGTTTTGTTTAAATTATCGAACCCAGCTAGATTGGCTGCTTTCGTCAAAGCCGCCCTCCACTTGAGCACCTTGTCAATATTGTCCTGGAAACGTTCTTCAAGTTGAGAAAATGCAGCCCCATATGTGCCCTGCTGATTTCGTACATGTGATGGGTCGATGCTGTAAAAAATGGGAATAACACATTGTCCATATTCCTCCTTGCATCGCAATATATGCACAAGCTCACCCAAACACCATGTGGAAAAAGCATAGTTTTCCGAGAATATGATCACCGAAAGATTTGATTTCGTGATTGCTTCCATAAGCGCAGGTGCAATTTCATCTCCTCTCTCAAGATTGTCATCGATGTAGGTTTTGATTTTCTTCCTACATAAAGCAGCATGAAGATGGCTGGTAAAGGTATTGCGGGTGTCTTCGCCTCGGAAACTAAGAAACACGTCATACTTTTCATGAAGATGGTTGTTAGCAGCAGAAGAAGAAGAAGCAGCCATACTCATAGCCTGCAAAAATGTACCTTGGAGATTGTAGCGTTGTTCTTGCCAGAGAGTTTGGCAACATGCATATCGCATGGGGTAAGTCTCTGATAAGAACAAAGCACATTGTACATAAACGACAGAAGGGCATCAGCAGTTGACGGCAGAATCTCTTTAGTAAGTCTATCAAACATTTTTTTTTTTTTTTGAGTAGTGCTATACTTACCATCTACTTGTACTATTGATTGTGTCATTTCTCTAATAAAGGTAGGGTCTGCCAACGCACGTGGCTCCCATCTCTATCAGAGAGATGATACAAATATCTGGTAAGAATAACATTTTTGTTTTTTGTTTTTTGTTTTATCATGAATAATAGTGTACCTACTGCCACTTAGTATTACGATCTAGTGGTATTCTTCTTCACTTGTAATTGAGAGGTCTTAGATTTGATTATTGCCAAAGGAGAATTTGAACCATATTATTGCTAGCCCATTGTGAGGCTTAGCCTACTCTCCCAATCTTTTAGTGTAGATACTATTGCTTGTTAAAAAAAAAAAAAATAGTCTACCTACTATCAAGGGGTCCTCAAAATAAAAGGACAAGCTAAAAGGCAAACTTTCCGAATTAAGTAGCCACCAGATTGGTGGATATGCGGCCATGACAAGCACGTGACGCAACAAAGGAATGTAACTAGCAGCAGCATTCCAAAGACAAAAGAACTTTTAAGTTTGGAATCAATTGGAAAGGGATCCTCTCCGGACCCCTTCCACCAAAGCGTCCAAACCCACTAATCCGGGCTGATAAAATTTGATCCAACGGTTAGAGTTATTATAACTTTTTAAGGGGTCCCCTATTTGTTGCCGTTGGATCAAATTTCAACGGCCCGGATTAGTGGGTTTGGAGGCTTCGGTGGAAGGGATCCGGAGAGGATCCCTTTCCGAATCACTTCATAACCCACTACAAAAGAGGTTTTCACACAAAACTTCCAACAAAACTAGTTATTAGTGTTGCGGTCATATTTAGAGTAGGAATGTGATTGGGTAAATCCTAGGGAATCTGGGAATGTATTTTATATTCCTATTAGGAGTAGATTACCTATTAAATGTTGTAATCCTATGGAGAAAGATTTTTACCTATCCTACTACTATAAATAAAGGCACAATGAGGTGAATCAAACACACATCACAATTAAATCATTATCTCCTCTCTCTAATTGCCGCCAGCCCTCTTCCTCTCTAAACTCTAAGATCGTTCAATCAAATAGGCCTACAACACGTTATCAGCACGCTCTTGCCAGAAGCTGAGGAACTGACGGATCGTAGGAGAAGGCTATCATCCACAAAATTCAAAGGCTTATAATTGTTTTCTGTTAATCAGGTCCGCTTAAAATAAAAGAAGATATTTGAAACGTCCATGAAGCATGAAAACATTCCCCATGAGGCATGAACCCTTCTATGTTTATATTTTCCTTAAAATATATATATATATATATATATATATATATATATATTATCTGTTTATATTTTTGTCAATATATATATTTGTTTCATGCATCGCACAATTAAATTACTATATGAAATTTGTGAGTCAATGTATATTAAATAAATAAGAAGCAATTAGGGTTTCTCAAACCTTAGTAAAATTCAAAAAAAGAGATAGGAATTATGGAATTATGCTGCAACACTGCTATGGCACTACCGTGTGGGGACCCCCTCTTGAGACAATGTATTGGACTTGTGCCGAAGCCTTTGGGTTTCACTACTTCTGTGGATAACCAAGTCATATGCCTGGTCTGTTTTCTGACCACAGGCCTGCAGTCTTGGCCCACGCCAGTAGTTGTGCTGCTAGGCTTAGACCTTGCTACAGCCTGCGTCTCCCTCAGCCAGCCCATATGGCTGGGCTTCCATGCCTCAACCGACAGGCTACCTTTCGCTGAGCCTTGACCTGCACCCCTTGAAGCCCAAACCAGTAGCTTGGGCTGCTGTTATTTGTCTTCTACCCAGACTCGTGGCCTACAGTCCACTCCCGAGGCCTTTAAGGCCTTGCCTACTCACGACACCCAACCCAAATATTTTTGGGGCTATATTTTTTGACCTGATAATATTATTTAGCTTCTAAAATCGACCCCGTATGGCTCGATTTATTGAATTAATTAAAAGTGACTTGCAGTCCATTAATTTGATAATGAATCCAAAATTATTGACCTAAATATCACTTTTGGATATTAACGATTCAATAATTTTTTTTTATACTTTGAACTATAACATACTTTCATAGTAACGAAGCTCTCACACATAAGTTCTTGAAGAACCTCAAATCCACTGTATTCAAATTAGTATATTGCATTATGTGTTTCTTGCAGGAACCTCTCATTATGAACTAATTGTTCATAAAACTAAATTGAACCTGTAGTTTCAAATTTAGTGTCTTTGAAACCTAAAGTTTTCATTCAAAACTTACCACATGAAACCTGTAGTTTCCATGCATCAATTAAACGAATACATGTCTATAGAACCTGTATGTTCTACGATATATGTCTATGGCTTACCATATGACTAATCACGTTTTTTCCCTCCGTTTTAGGGACATGTCGAACTTGAACAAGCTCGATTTCTCCACTGTAGAAGTCTCTGGAAGAAACTATATGAAGTAGGTTCAAGACGTGAAGCTCCATCTAACTGCAAAGGGTATTAGGGCCACCATCGAGGCACTTATCGCCGACAAACCTGTTGACGAAGCTCAAAAGGCTACTGTAATGATCTTCATTCGAAGACACATCCATGATGCACTGCAGACCAAGTACCTCGCTAAGGAGGACCCATGCACCCTCTGGCTTGCTGTAGTCGACCGTTTCGATCACCAGAAAGACATATACGTGCTTGAAGCAAGACACGACTAGCAGCATCTTCACTTCCAGGACTTTAAGTCCGTGAATTAATACAACTCTGAAGTTTGTAGAATTCGTTCACTGTTGAAATTTTGCAAAGTGGAACTAACTGAATCAGATATTCTGGAGAAGACCTATTCGACCTTCCATGCCACGAATATTGTCTTGCAGCAATAATATAGGGCACAAAAATTCACCAAGTTTTCGGATTTGATCTTTGTTTTACTTCTTGCTGAAAAACAGAACCAACTTTTGATGAAGAATTATCAAGCTCGACCCATTGGCTTGAACGACTTGCCTGAAGCGCATGCGACCAATTCTAAAAGCCATAAATGACGAAAGAATCGTCATGGTCGTGGTAATGGGTGGCAAGCCCCACCATGGGCCCAAGGTCAATAGAGTGCCGCACCTAAGGGAAGAAATGTGACCCAGCAGCATCCACCACTTGCCCCTAAAGACCTAAACTTCAAGAATAAAGGCAAAGCTCTCGTTCAGCCCGTTTCTACTGAACTGGACATGTGCTATCACTATGGATCAATGGATCATTGGTCATGTGTACACCGAGTTTCCCCCGAGGCTATTGCCAAGTATCATTCACGTTGTGAGTTTAACTTTGCACATGTGGATCATCCGGAAGATGCAACTACATCAATGAAGATATCGGATTTTCAGGAGGTGTTAGCTTTTATGGAATAATAAATTAGACATGTTTTTAGGTGTTTACCCTTAGTGGCCGAACCCACTAGGAGTGGCCGGCCCCTACCCCCCCTATTTTTCTAGGTTTATGGTTTAATTTTGAACAATTTTTCTAAGTATTTGGAATAATTTGTTTGGTTTTTATTTGTTTTGAATTATGGATTGTTATTTGAATGGATATTATTTTCTCAAATTGCTTAATTGAAAGAATAGACTTATATTTATGCATGTGACCAATTCAATCAATTTATTTCTAGGTATGTCTAGTGAGGAAGTTAGTTGTTTAGCAGATAGTGCAACCACGCACACCATATTGCGTGAACGACACTATTTTACTAACTTAATACCCAAGAAAGCTCATTTGACAACTCTGTCAGGCCCATCCAACTTGATTGAAAGATACGGAAGGGCACGTATCATGTTGTCTAATGGTACAATCTTGACCATTAAGGAGGCACTCTATTCTCCACATTCCGAAATAACATTGCTGAGTTTTAGAGATATTCGAGCTAATCAATATCATATTGAAACCACTGAAGATAATAGTTCTGAATTTCTTTGTATCACTTCGTACAAATATGGCCAGAAGCATATTCACGAGAAGTTGGAACACCTGCTAAGTGGGTTGTACATCACAACCATTCGCAACATAGAAGCCCACAGTGTGGGCGGCCCTATGCTTGAGTTCCAGGACTCTTTGTTGCTTTGGCATGACCGTTTGGGACATCTTAGACGTGACATGATGCGTCGTATCCTCAAATTTTCAAACGGGCATAAGTTACATCCTTATGTTGGACTCCCGCTATGCAAAGCGTGTTCTTTAAGGAAGTTGAATACTCAACCCTCATATACAAAGATTATTCACGACCCCCCTAAATTTCTTCAGAGGATTCAAGCGGACATTTGTGGACCTATCCAACCAACATGCGTACCATTTAGATACTTCATGGTATTGGTTGATGCATTGACATGATGGTCACATGTTTGCTTGTTGTCCACATGCAACGCTGCGTTTGCTAAACTCCTAACTTAAATCATTAAGCTACAAGTTCACCACCATGATTATATGATTAAGTCGATTCGACTAGATAACGCTGGAGAGTTTACGTCACATACCTTTGACAATTATTGCATGTTAGTAGGGATTGATGTGGAACATCCTGTACACCATGTTCACACCCAAAATGGCCTGGCATAAGCTTTCATAAAGCGCCTTCAATTGATAGCTTGGAATTTAGTTACAAGAACCAAACTGTGGGTATATGCCTGGGGTTATGCAATATTGCACGCAGCTATGTTGGTCCACTTGAGGCCCACCGCTACTCAACCACATTCACTGTTATAGTTGGTCACTGGATACGAGCCTGACGTCTCGCATTTACGAGTGTTTGGGTGTGCCATTTATATGCCAATAGCGCCGCCACTACGTACTAAAATGGGTCCTCAGAGAAAAATACGAATCTATGTCGGTTATGATTCGCCATCAATTGTTCGCTACTTAGAACCCTTGACATGAGATCTCTTTACTGCACGTTTTACGGATTGTCACTTTGATGAGACAGTTTTCCCATTGTTAAGGAGAGATAAGCATGCTAACGTTCCTGTAGAACGCCGCGAATTATCATGGTATGCTCCCACTATGTCTCATTTAGATTTCCACACTGCCCGATCTGAAACTGAGGTGTGATGAATTATAGATCTTCAGAGCATTGCTCAAAGCATGTCGGATGCTTTTAATGATCTAGCAAAGGTGACAAGATCACATATACCCGCTGCAAACGCACCTGCAAGGATAAATGTACCCCACATATGTCAACAACCCACTTGGGAAGGTCGGACCGTCCCCAAAGGTGGGGAGGCCACACCTTCCACGTGGCAAGGTACATTGGCGGCCAGCCAATCATTTGCTCCGACCCTGAAGCGTGGCAGACCCTTTGGTTCAAAGGATTCACAACCCCGGAAGAGGAAAATGACACCAACTAGTGACCCTAGTTTGAATCTGACCATCACTCACTCATCAATTCTAACACATAAGGTTATTCTAAATTACGGTGATGTTTCAGATGAAAAATGCCGGCCTCCTAAGAATCGTGAAATTTCGGTCCACTACGCAGTATTAGATGAGGTTTGGAATAGGAATTAGATGATTGTCAACGATGCATTTGTGTACTCAGTAACTACTGACATCATGCTTAGTGATGACATTGAACCACGTACCATCGATGGACGTTATAATGTTTCGCTACCTTATCAATTTGGTAGTTTCCGAAAAACTGAATATGCAGTTTATGGACGTGGTAACCACGTATCTCTATGAGGATCTAGATACAAAAATATACATGAAAGTTCCAGAAGGACTTCCATTGACTGATTTAAATAGTTCTAGACCATGGATCACTTTCTCAATTAGGTTAATAAGGTCACTTTACGGATTGAAACAATCCGGGCGGATGTGGTATAACCGTCTACATGAATATTTGACAAGTCAGGGTTATGTGAACTACGAACTATGCCCATACGTGTTCTTAAAGAAGTCACATTCTAGATTTACAATCGTTGCAGTTTATGTTGATGACATGAACTTCATCGAGACTCCCACAGAGCTTGAGGAAATTGCTACACACTTGAAATCGGAATTTGAGATGAAGGATCTTGGAAAAACTTGATACTGTCTTGGCCTAGAGATCGAGCATTGTTCAGATAGAATCCTAGTACATCAATCGAACTACACCCAATAGGTGTTGCAATGTTTTAATGAGAATAAAGCGAAGCCTTCGAGTAAACCCATGGTCGTTCGGACTTTAGATGCTAAACGAGATCCCTTCTGTCCAAAGGAGGATGAAGAAGAGATTTTGGAACCCGAAGTTCCTTACCTAAGTGCAATTGGGGCTTTATTGTACTTGGCTCAGTGTACTAAACCCGACATCTCCTTCAATGTTAATCTTTTGGCAAGATACAACAACGTGCCCACACACAGGCACTGAAATGATATTAAAGAGAATTTTCGCTACCTCAAGGGTACTACAGATTTGGGCTTGTTCTATACCCGCGAATCTCCGAGTGTTGCCGCCCCCTAAGGTTTTCAAATTGATTATTGCCTTGTTGGTTACGCATATGTTGGATAACTGTCTGACCCACATAGGGCATGTTCTCAAATGGGCTATGTCTTTACTGTTGAAGACATCGCTATAACTTGGAGGTCTACCAAGCAAATGCTAGTTGTGAGTTCGTCGAACCATGCTGAGATTCTCGCCCTGCATGAAGCATCGCGTGAATGCTTTTGGCTGAGATAAGTTATGGAACACATTCAAAGCACTAGTGGTCTTACATCAGTCGTTGACTTTCCTACGACGACCTTTGAAAACAATGCAACATGCATCGAGCAATTGAAGAAGGGATGCACAAAGGGAGACAACACCAAACACATAACGACGAAGTTCTTTTACTCACGCTAGCAGCAGCAGCATTAAAACATTGAAGTCAAGCAAATCCGTTCCCAGGACAACCTGGCCTATCTCTTCACCAAGTCATTACCCAAGTCTACATTTCAGAAGCTCGTCCAAGGAATCGGTATGCGTAAATTATCTAAGTTGAATCGCTAGTAGTTCTCTTATTTAGAAGTTATGTCTAACTTAGGGGGAGTATCTAGAAGCATACTCACATTATCTTAATGTACTCTTTTTCCTACGATTATAAGCATTTTTCCCACTGGGTTTTTGCTACCTAACGAGGTTTTAATGAGGCACTCATCCTGAGATGATCATACTCCGTTAAGTTCACTACTGTCGTCCTATTTGACGTTTGTTTTAGACATTATACATACTTCTCACTTTTCTCCTTAATCTATGGGTTTTCCCTATGCCTTGGGTTTTATTATAGCGAGGTTTTGCGAGTTTTACTACAAATGCATACTTCACTTAAATTTGAGACTCACGATCACCCATTGTGCCAATGACTTCATCAACTATTTTACCTTATCTACTGAAGATATGATGAGATGGTTTGTTGAGTATTTACACACTCAAGGGAGAGTGTTGCAATCGTATTTAGAATAGGAATGTGATTGTGTAAATCCTAGGGAATCTAGGAATGTATCTTATATTCCTATTAGGAGTAGATTACCTATTAAATGTTGTAATCCTAAAGGGAAAAGTTTTTACCTATTCTACTACTATAAATAAAGGCACAATGGGGTGAATCAAACACACCTCACAATTAAATCACTCTCTCTTCTCTCTAATTGTCGCCGGCCCCCTTCCTCTCTAAACCCTAAGATCGTTCAACCAAATAGGCCTACAACAATTAGGAATATTTTAAAATTACGAATTAGAATTTTTTTTTCTATTTAAGCCTAACTTAAAGAGTTGAATTTTGTAATCTTTCTTATTATTCAATCAATAAACTTTGAGGTTTTCTCATATTGCTAATTCTAGCTTAGGGTATTTCACTCGATTTCCATGTTACTATATTACGATTCGTCAGTTGGTATGAAAACATGTTTTCCCTGCTCCAAGGTGTCCTCAAATTTCAAAAGGTGTACCCTTATGGCATCCAGAAGGGCATGTGTCATCTATGTAGATAATATCACTCATCGCAAATGTGTTATCTATGTGGGTTTCAATTTTCTTCTGGTGCAAAGCATCACGAAGATTATAGTTAAGAAACACATATCGTACTTTTCCTCAGCGGGAATAGCAAAAGCAAAGAACCAGCTGTATCCATTACCTAAGAAAACCGACAAGTCGCAATATGCAAATGCTCTTAGCATAGATTATAGCTATGATGTATCTATGTATAATTCATAACCTGCAAATCCACATAGCACACACAAAAGAACATGTAAACTAACAACACTAGCTAGTGACAAAATATGCAAGTGTACTTTCATTTCTTTATTCAACGCTGTTTGAGCTTACTGAGTCCTAGACATCAAATGAGGCTCAAGAAAGTAAGATTGTATGGCAAGGTCATAAATGTGGTACTTATGTAAAATTGTACCCACAAAACAATTAAACATCTTTGATCAAAGACCAAAGCCACGCGTGAGGCCTTTTTTTTTTTTTTTTTTTTGGAGGGGGGGTGAATTGGCTAATGGATCTCCAATTTCTAAGTCTGTTTCTCTGAAAAGAAAGATTTTAGGGCTTGGTTGCGCAACAAAAGCTTATTGAAAATTGGTATAGAATAAGGTAGTTATAGAGCATAGGGCTGAGCACATGTGTAGAGTTTTCCATGCCATCTGTAGACATTTAGTTGGCCAAGGAGAATTATCCTGAAGGTATTGTTTAAGAGATTATCTTGTGGTATCCTTGATTAGATTTTATTGTGATTCCTTGCTTGATTTAGTTGGTCTTCAATAAGGAAAGCTTAGAGATATAGATTAGTTATTAATCCTATCTTTAATTCCTATGTCTTTTCTCCTTGCCATGAGTAGAGGAGCTTGGCGAAGTTGTAGTCAGCAGCTCAGGCCTTCTCAAGGGTTGAACTGCACGTGGAACGAATGTGAGCCTTTCTAATTTAATGAGGGCTTTTCTGTTTTTTTTTTTATGGGTAAAAGTCCACTTGTCAGTTCTAGGATTTTTTGGATTATTTCTGGCTCATAAATGAGCCCACACTTCCTCTGTTGCTCGCAGGAGGTGTAAAAGATAGAATTTTAGGTTTTGGTGAATATTGTTATGATATTATTCTTCTCACATAGAGGAATATATAAACTTATACAATTTCCTACAAACTAGGAAACAAGTATCTCAAATCTACAAGGATATCAATTACATAATTCTATACCCAAACTAACTCTACATTCCTTATTCCCCAAGGTTGACTCATGCAACATTCCCCCTCAAGTTGGTGCGTATATATCACCTAGGCCCAACTTGTTAAGTAAGTCCCGAAGCACTCTTGTCGCCACTGCATGAGTTAACACGTCAGCTAACTGATCTTCAAACTTTCCGTAAGGAATATCAAGTAACTTAAAATCCAACTTCTCTTTGATAAAATGTCTATCCACCTCAACATGTTTTATATGATCATGTTGAACTGGATTATTAGCTATTTCTCTCACAACTTGATTATCACAATATAATAGCATAGCTCCACATGGTTTGAACCTAATTTCTGTAGGAAGAATCCTCAGCCATAATAACTCGCAAATTCCATGTGTCTTGCCACGGTATTCGGCCTCTGTTGTGGACCTAGCAACCAAATTATGTTTCTTGCTCCTCCAAGTCACAAGATTTCCTCCAACAAATGTAAAGTACCCTGATGTAGAGTGTCTATCAGTAATGTTCCCAACCTAATCAGCATCAGTGTACCCTTTGAAAATCAATCATTTTCCAGGTGCACCTTTCAAATTACTCATTATTCACATTACTGCAGCCATGTGATCCTCACTGGGAGAGTGCATAAAGTGACTTACTACACTAACAGCATATGCAATATCTAGTCTTGTGAGAGACAAGTAAATTAACCTTCCTACTAACCTCTGGTATCTTTCCCTGTTCGCTAGAACTTGGTCCAGGTAGATCGCCAAATGATGATTTTGAACTATAGGTGTTTCTGTTGGTTTACATGCCAACATCCCTGTCACAGACAACAGATCCAGAACGTAATTCCGTTGAGATAAGTAAATACCATCATGGGAACAAGCAACTTCAATTCCCAAGAAGTACTTCAAACCTCCTAAATCTTTCATCTCAAACTCCGAACAAAGATACACCTGTAGTCTCTCTATCTCTTCTTTATTATCACCTGTGACCACCATATCATCCACATATATTATCAACAAGGTGACCTTACCTTCCCTGCGTTTGATAAACAAAGTGTGATCTGCATTTCCTTGTCAGTAACCATATCTCTTCATTGCATCAGTGAATCTTCCAAACCATGCTCTAGGCGATTGTTTGAGTCCATAAAAAGCATGTCGCAATCTACATACTTTGCCTGCTCGATTCTGTATTTCATACCCAGGTGGAAGCTCCATGTATACTTCTTCTTCCAAGTTTCCATGTAGAAAAGCATTTTTTACATCAAATTGTTTCAACGACTAATCAAAGTTAGCGGCTAAAGACAAAAGAACTCTTATAGTATTCAATTTTGCAACTGGGGCAAATTTTTCCTGATAATCTACTCCGAAAGTGTGTGTGTACCCCTTATTAACCAACTTGCCTTGTATCTATCAATGATTCCATCTGCTTTGTGTTTGATAGTGAACACCCATTTGCATCCCATTGGTTTTTTTCCTTATGGTAGTGACTCCACGCTCCAAGTTCCCTTTTTTTGCCTTCATTTCGACCTCAATTGCTTCTGCCCATTGAGGATCCTACAAAGCTTCTTCCACTTTTGTTGGAATTTTGACTCCATCCATTGTATTCACCAAGGCTTGGCACTCAAGAGATAGTTGATGCGTATAGACATACTTTGCAATAACATATCTAACTTTTTCATCCAGAGAATACCTGTCAAGAGGTTTCCCACGATTTTGTCTAGGAGACAATACATAAGTACTTTCAATGTTAGTCAAATTATGAGCATCATCAGATTGAGATAAACTTACCTCATGGATATGCTCGGGCACATGAATGGATACCACCAGATGAGGGTTATTTCTTGAAGTGCTTGGGCTGTCAGGATTTTGAGTTAAAGGTTGCAACTCGCTGCTACACTGCCTACTAGGCTGTGAGGTGTTTTGCATGCTGGGCTGAGAGACTCCTTCAGGCCCACCTGCTATTTCTCTACTTTCCAAGTTCAGCAAGCCCAAATTAGGCTCAACCATGCTATTGAGCTCACAGTCACTCAAACCCAGATTGGGCTCACCATGTTGTTGGGCTTACGGTCACTTAAACCCACTGCTGCTGGATCGCTAAAACTCACGGTTGGCTAGTAGATGCTACCACAGTAGGTGTCACACTCACGTGGCCATCCACCTGCCCAGTTGGAAGATCAATCCAACTATAATCTTTATGTGTGCTTATCTCCCCCTTAAGATTATAGTAGGTTTGTTTAGTGAGGAAAAAAATCTCGTGCTCATAAAATGTAACATCCATGGTGATGTACATATGCTTGGTTTGTGGGTGATAACACCAGTACCCTTTTTGTTGACCATTAAATCCTAGAAAAATACATCGAACTGCACATGGATCCAACTTACTGGCTGATTTTTGTGAAGGTGCACATAGGCCACACAACCAAAGATACGTGGTGACAAATAAAGGGAAGATGGTAACGTCACATGATCAGCAAAAACTTCCATATGAGTGCGAAAATTATGCACTCGGAGGGGGGGAGAGGGGCATTTGGTTCATTAGATAAACGGAGTATCTGAAGGCATCCGCCGGTCTCATGAAGAGTGTCATGCTCCTGGAAAAATTGAGAAAGTTCGATATTGAGATATTCTCCGCCATTATCTAACCTGAGAACCTTAAGGGGAAAAGAGTATTGATTTTTAACCATGCAGTAAAACTGTTGAAAAATTTGTCCAACATCACTTTTATGTTTCATAGTATAAAGCCATATCATTTTGGTGCAATCATCCACAAAGATAATAAACCAACGAACCCTGTGATTAATAGCTACCAGAGAAAGCCCCTCACACATCAGAATGAACTAACTAAAAAGCAACTGTTCTTTTATTGAAACTCAAATGATAAGAAGTACGATGACTTTTTGCAAGAATGCAATCATTACACTGGAAATCAGAGTCTGAAATGCCATGAAATAAAGATGTAAACAATTTTTTCAAATAAGCAAAAGACACATGCCCTAATCGACAATGCCATAACCAGATTGTCTTATTCTTGTTTGGGTGACTACTGCGCACTTGATTTACTCTACTTACCAACACATCATCCACATAACATAACCCTCTTCTCTTAGTATCATACCCAATTATCGCCCAAGTCTGGATATCCTGAAGTAGGCAAAAAGTGGGAAACATTAACACAACACAATCTAATTGCTTAGTAACTTGACCAACATAAAGTAGATGATTGGATAATGACGGAACAAGTAGTGCGTTATGAATAAACAGAGATGAAGTAAGGGAAATAGAACCTGCTCCCGTTACAAGCGCAACATCACCGTTAGCTGTAATGACATCTTCTTTAGACGATAAAGTCATATGATAAAATAATGATGCATCGTAAGTCATATGGTCTATAGCTCCAGAGTCAATTATTCAACTAGTATCTCTTTTGGTGGATGTGATTAAAACAATATCGATTTTACCTAAATCTCTCGAGTTGTCATCCATTGAAATTTGATTGATTAAGGATAAAAGTGGACCGATCTCATTATCTTTGGACGATGCCTTTGAGGTCTGCTTTGTATATTAGGATGCTGTTATTTGGTTGGGCAGATTGGGCCCGGGCTGCCTCGCTGCAATAGTAGTAACCCATCTACCCTCATCAGCTTTCTCGTGTGGGCCCACTTTGGCCCTCTGCTGCAGTTGACAATGTTCCTAGTCCAGCAACTGCCACTTGAGCTTATCCCGTCCGTTTGTTCCCTCGTGCCTTTAACTTCTTCTTCCTCTCCCAGTACCATTATAGGTAACTATGAATTTCAAAGCAGGTCTCCTCAGTGTGTCTCGTTCCATTACAGTGATTGCAATGGAGTTTGTCTTTGTCGATATCTTCCTGGGTACAGAATAATTGAGAGTTTCCATTATACAGTGGACGAGAACTAGGTGCCTTAGTTGCCATAGCCATTGAGGGCCTTGCCATTGTAGTCTTTGTTCCCATCATAGTGGCCTGCCTTTGGGATTCACATCGTACCAAATTGAAATATTCTTCGATTATGGAGATAGGCTTCATCCTTAGAATCTTACTCCGAACTTAGTCGAAACAACTATCTGACCTATCAAGGAAATCATACACCCCATCTTTTGCAAGTTCCTCTTTACGATTTTTCAAGTCCACTCCATACACCATATGAAGAAGACATCTCTTCTCAAGGTCCTACCACACACCCTTTAGTTCGATGAAACACAAATTAATTGGACGACCGTCTTGTCTTGTTTATATAGCCTTGCACCAAAGTTCATATTATTGTGACTCGTCAGAACCATCATAGAACATTTGGGTGACACTCTCCTAGATATCTTTGGCCGTGGGCAAGTCTATAAAGAGGCCAAGTAAGTGTGGTTCCATGGTTTTTAGCAACCACCCTCTCACAATGACATCTTCAGTTGACCACTTTGCACATCCTGGATCATCTTCATTGACTGTCGGGATTTTTCCCGTTAGATAGCCTTGCTTACCGAGATCTGAAGGGTGAACCTTCATCATCTTCGACCAAACCTTGAAGTTCGAGTCGCTGATAGGAGCATTTTTATGCGACTTAATTGGCTTGTTCTCATGCATTTATGTTGTTTTTCCTTAGTTAGTTTAGTGTTTAAAGTCATTTTCGTGCAATTTCAGGTTTTAGTGTCAAAGTATGCAAAAAGAAGCAATTTGGAGCATTCTAGAGCATTTTTGGGCCAAGATTGGATAGTGCAAGCATGGAGGCATAAGGATGGACGAATTTGAAGGCTTGAATTCAGTTAGGGAGCTGCAAGGGGGCCTAAAAAACCTTATTTCTAGAAGGCTTTATCTAATCACACATGGTGCCTAATTTCTAGCTTGTCTCCTAGCCGTCCTAGCTTGTCTCCTAGCCGTCCTACCTTGTCTCCTAGCCGTCCTACCTTGTCTCCTAGCCGTCCTAGCTTGTCTCCTAGCCGTCCTAGCTTGTCACTAGCCGTCCTAGCTTGTTACTAGCCGTCCTAGCTTGTCTCCTAGCCGTCCTAGCTTGTCTCCTAGCCGTCCTACCTTGTCTCCTAGCCGTCCTACCTTGTCTCCTACCTTGTCCAAGCTACACACATATATCCTTTAAGTGTTTCAACTAAGTTCAAAAACCTTTCCTAGCCCTATAAATAAGGCTTTGCAGCAAGGCACTTGGGGGGATCACTCATTCACCCAATTTTCGTCCATTCATCTAGCCACACCACTCTATACATCCTAAAATCCTAAAAACACAATTCTAGCCAAACACTACACCTTGCCGTGCCTATCCTCCATCCAATTCCATAATCCCTGATCCTAAAACACATCCCAACCATCCCATCCACCTTTGTGCCGTAGCAAGGAGAAAGAAGGAAAGACTCTTGGATGCTCAAGCTTCGTCGTTGGTGCATTCTAGGTGTAATTCGTTTTATGATTTCAATGTTTAATTTATTTTCCTTTCATTTTGCTATGAACATGAGTGGCTAAACCCCTATTGGTTAGGGGTGATTTCGAAGCCATAACTATGTGTGCAAGTTGATTTGATAAATTCCAGTTATGAGTTCTTGAATCGTGAATGCAATTGGCTTAACTGTGAGAGTAATAACGTATTTGTGTTTGTTAATTAGGGGTCGACACTTAATTGGCTTGCATGAATATGATGCTAGAATATAAGTTTGTTTCACATAATTGTCACACACTTATATTCACAAGTAGTGAAGGTTGCTAGTCACAATCGCGTTAAGTTCAATTCCTAGCATAAGTGTCATGATGTCATAGTCACAAGTGCTTTGTCAATGCTTATAGTTTTCATTGAACGTAATGATCTTTGATTGTATCTTTATTATGATGTCATGTAAGGAACTTTTGAAGAATGCTTTGGGTTGTCGTATGATGTCATCCAATTCAATAACACAAGGAAAACTTGAGAATTAACTAGTGATGTCATGGTTAATTTGGGGCATTGTCATTCATAATTCTATGAAGGAATAACTGGAAATCGAGTCATTTGCATACTTGTCATGTGTGGAGAAGGAACCCCTAACTAGTCCATCATCCATTAAAAACCCCAAAAACGTTTCAAAATCAGTTTTACTTTGCAATCTGTTTTCTCAACTTTAATTTCGTCCAAATCAAATCCCCCTTTACTTTGAAGTCTCAATTTAGTTAGAAATTGTTTTGGTTCATGTTTTTAAGTGTTTTGAGTCAAGTTTTCAACCAATTTCGTCCAAATTAGTGTAGGTGCTCAAAACTGCCCAGAAAGTGGTTTTTAGGCAGTTTTGAGTCTTCTAGTTGCTGTTTTGAGTTTTTGTTTTGTTTTAGTGTTTTAACTTTGGTTTTTCATTCTTTGAGTCCAAATTAGTGTTTTTAACTTTGTTTTGGAGTTCTTAGGTCAGTTTTCAAGAGTTTAGCAATCCCTCCTAATCCCCGGTTTTGAACGATCCCTACTTACATACTTTGCTACAATTGTCAGAAGAGGGTTTAATTTGTGTGCTTAATATATTTCGCATCAAATTTTTGGCGCCGTTGCCGGGGATTAGCAACTTTGCTAAATCCCTTGGATTGTTTTTGTTTCATTTATTTCACTTTGTTTCTGATTTTGTTTTAGTTTCTGACCTATTTTTGTTTCTTGTTTTTTAGGTACTAGTGCATGACGCGGAGTTCTCAAACTGTGCATGCACATATCTTAGACTTTAACGACGATTTTGAACGTGATTTGAGAAGAAAGAGGAGGCATCCCGAACGTAGTGAACCTAGTTCAAGTTCAGAGGCCGAATCTGAGTTTGAAGAAGTGGAAGAAGAAGTTATGGCAGCAGACAATCGGACCATTAAAGAGCTTTCGGCCTCAGGGTTGGCCAATGCCGCACCATTATGCATTCAATACCCCGCGGCTGCCCAAGGCAAGACCGATGAATTCGAGTTGAAGTCAAGCCTGTTGCACCACATTCCTAAATACCATGGGCTTTCCATGGAAGATCCAAACAAGCATCTTAAAGAGTTTGAAGTAGTTTGTTCAAGCATGACTCCCGTCAATGTTGACGGAAGTATTTTGAAGATGAAAGCTTTTCCGTTCTCTTTAATGGATAAAGCTAAGGATTGGTTATACGAGTTGGCTCCTGGCACTGTCACTTCATGGGAGAGTATGAAAAGAGCGTTTTTGGAGAAGTTTTTCCCAACTTCTCGCATCATTCTTCTTCGTAAAAAAATAAGTGGAATTCAACAAGATGAAGGTGAGTCTTTTCCTGCATACTATGAACGTTTTAAATCACTTGTTGCTTCTTGTCCACAGCATCAGATGAAGGAGGAGCTACTTTTGCAATACTTCTACGAGGGCCTCCTACCATTAGAACGTCAAATGCTCGATGCCTCGGCAGGTGGAGCATTAGTGGACAAAACACCTATGGCTGCCAAGACCTTGATTTCTAATCGAGCGTTGAACGATCAACAATACGAAGGAGTAGGCCAAAGAGGACCCCCACGGCAACATGTTCATGAGGTAAGTTCTACTTCCGACATTAATTCACAATTGGCTAATCTTACTTCTATTGTGTCTCAGTTGGCCGAGGGCATGAAGATGCAAGGACCAATTGTATGTGGCGTATGTTCTATGCATGGACATGCCTCTGAAAAATGTCCACAGTTGATTGAAAATGGTGGATGGGAAAGCGCCAATGCAATTGGGTTTCAAGGCCAAAACCAACCAAGGAACGATCCTTATTCCAACACATATAATCCCGGTTGGAGAGACCACCCAAATTTCAAATGGAGGGAGCCCCAACAATCTCAAAACCAAGGAGGCTTTAGGCAACAACCCCCTGGGTTCTTTCCCAAAACCTACGGCCCACCCCAAAATCAAGCCCAATCCGGCCCAAGTGCCTCAGGTACGTCTCTTGACAATGATGCACTTCTTAAGATACTAACTAAGTTGTCTAATGGGCAGGACGATCAAGCTAAGGCTATGCAAAACCAAGACAAAAGGGTGGATCAATTGGAGAAACAAATGGGGCAAATTGCCGAGTTTATGGGGCAGTTTCGTGAACAAGGAAAGCTCCCTAGTTCCACCGTTCCAAATCCAAAGGGAAGCTTCGAAAGTGCAAAAGCCATAACCTTGAGAAGTGAAAAAGAGATTGGGGCAGATCCTACACCATCACAATCAGGTCCCAAAGGTGATGAAAACTTGCAAATTGAAGAGGAAGAATCAAGCAAACCCATGACAAAGGTGGGAGAGTCTTTGCCGCAAGTTCCTAGTGCCCCAAAACTGTCTAATTCGGCCAAAAAGGGTAAGAATGTGTCAAATTCGGTTTCTACTAATGCTTTTCCTTCGAATGCTCCTTTTCCTAGTAGGTTTATGCAACCAAGGAAGGAAGAAGCTGAAAAGGACATCCTTGAGACATTTAGGAAAGTTCAAGTGAACATACCCTTGTTGGATGCAATCAAGCAAGTCCCTAGATACGCCAAGTTTTTGAAGGAGTTGTGCACCACTAGGAAGAGGATGTCGACCAAGGAAGTGGTAAAAGTAGGTGAGAATGTGTCCGCCATCTTGCAACGCAAACTACCTCCCAAATGCAAAGATCCGGGTAGTTTCACCATTCCTTGTGTCATAGGTAACACTAGATTTGAATCTGCCATGCTTGACTTAGGTGCCTCTATAAATGTTATGCCATATTCCATATATGTCTCTATGAACCTAGGATCATTGAAAAAGGATGGTGTTATCATACAATTGGCCGATAGATCTAATGCCTATCCAAAGGGAGTTTTGGAAGATGTTTTGGTGCAGGTTAATCATTTGATCTTTCCGGCGGATTTCTATGTCCTTGAGATGGATGAATCGGATCATGCACCCTCGCTGCCCATTCTACTTGGAAGGCCATTCATGAAAACGGCCCGGACTAAGATTGACGTGTTTAATGGAACTTTGTCCATGGAATTTGATGGGGAAGTTGTTAATTTCAATCTTTCTGATTCTATTAAGTATCCTAGTGAAGATCATTCATGTTTCTCTATTGATACTGTTGACTCTTTGGCGCAGGGATACCTTGAAGATTTGAATGATGATATGCTTGAAAAAGTCATTACAAGTGGTGTAGAAGTCAAAACCAAGGGAGCAACATCCATGCAACCCCACGGCACAAATACACTATCCTATGCCGTGCCTCCTAGTGAGGATTTTCTTGAAGTAGTTGCTGCCCTTGAGTCATCACCAATACATGATGGTAAGTTTCCTAACAAAGAGTCCATTCCCATTTCGACTAACAAGTTGCTTCCATCCATAATTCAGGCACCTATCCTTGAACTCAAACCTTTGCCAAGCCATTTGAAGTACATTTTCTTGGGAAAAAATGAGACACTGCCTGCCATCATATCATCATCCCTCACGGCACAAGAGGAGGAAAAACTCATGCATGTGTTGAAGGAGTACAAATCTGCCCTAGGATGGACATTGGCCGATATCAAAGGTATAAGCCCCACAACTTGTATGCATCACATATTTCTTGAGGAGGGGACCAAACCAACTAGAGAGGCTCAACGCCGTCTTAACCCTCCAATGATGGAAGTTGTGAAAAAGGAGATAATCAAACTTCTTGATTGTGGAGTCATTTATCCTATCTCCGATAGTCGTTGGGTTTCACCTATCCAATGTGTGCCTAAGAAATCCGGAGTGACGGTTGTGGAAAATGCCGAGAATGAGCTTGTACCCATGAGAATCCAAACCGGTTGGCGTGTATGCATCGATTATAGGAAGATAAATGCCACCACAAGGAAGGACCACTTCCCATTGCCGTTCCTAGATCAAATGTTGGAAAGGTTAGCGGGTCATTCTTTTTATTGCTTTCTTGATGGATATTCAGGTTATAATCAAATTGTCATTGCCCCGGATGATCAAGAAAAGACCACTTTTACTTGTCCCTTTGGAACATTTGCATATCGACGCATGCCATTTGGTTTGTGCAATGCCCCTGCCACGTTTCAAAGGTGTATGGTAAGCATATTTTCTGATTATGTTGAAAGGATTATTGAGATATTCATGGATGACTTTAGTGTTTTTGGTGATTCTTTTGATAAATGCTTGGATAATCTCACTTTAATCTTGAAACGTTGTGTTGAAACAAACCTTGTTTTAAATTGGGAAAAATGCCATTTTATGGTTAAACAAGGTATTGTTTTGGGTCATATAATCTCTGAAAAAGGAATTGAAGTTGATAAGTCTAAAGTAGATCTTGTACGCTACTTACCCTCTCCTACTTCGGTTAGAGAGGTTCGTTCTTTTCTTGGTCATGCAGGATTCTATAGACGATTTATCAAGGACTTTTCCAAGATTGCACAACCCCTATGCCGCCTCCTCCAAAAAGATGTGTCTTTTGAGTTCAACGAGGCATGCGAGAAGTCATTCAAGCATCTCAAAGAGCTCCTAACCACGGCACCCATCATAACTCCCCCGGATTGGTCCATTCCATTTGAATTGATGTGTGATGCCTCGGATTATGCACTTGGGGCTGTTTTGGGTCAAAGGAAAAATAAACAGTCACATGTTATTTATTATGCTTCCCGCACTTTAAATGATGCTCAATTGAATTATTCTACAACCGAAAAAGAACTCTTGGCGGTTGTATTTGCTTTAGATAAGTTTAGATCATATCTTATTGCAACTAAAGTAATTGTTTTCACTGACCATGCAGCCTTGAAGTATCTTTTCACCAAAAAGGAGGCCAAACCAAGGCTCATTCGTTGGATGCTCCTACTTCAAGAGTTCGATATTGAAATTAGGGACAAGAAAGGTTGTGAAAACGTGGTGGCTGACCACTTGAGTAGATTGGTGCGTGAAGAAGAATCCCTCCCCATTTCTGAGACGTTTCCGGATGAACAACTTCTGTCCATTGAGGTAAGTACCCCTTGGTATGCCGATTTGGTCAATTTCTTGGTGACTAAGCAAGTTCCTAACACCCTAAGCAAGGTTCAACGTGATAAATTGATACATGATGCAAGATTTTATGTGTGGGATGATCCATATCTATGGAAATATTGCCCAGATCAGATTATTAGAAGATGTGTGCCAACTTCTGATTTTAACTCAATTCTAGCATTTTGTCATTCTTATGCATGTGGAGGCCATTTTGGTACCCAAAGGACAGCTCGTAAAGTGTTAGAATCTGGTTTTTATTGGCCTACATTGTTCAAAGATGCTAGAATGTTTTGCTTAACATGTGATAGATGTCAAAGAACAGGTTCTATTGGTGCAAAAGACCAAATGCCGCAAACACCCATCTTCAATGTTGAAATCTTTGATGTTTGGGGTATTGATTTCATGGGTCCTTTTCCTTCTTCATTTGGTTTCACTTATATTTTGCTTGCGGTTGATTATGTTTCTAAATGGGTAGAAGCAAAAGCTACCCGTACTAACGATTCTAGAGTGGTTTCAGATTTCATCAAGACTAACATTTTCTCTAGATTTGGGATGCCGCGGGTATTTATAAGTGATGGAGGTTCACATTTCTGCAATAGGACCATTGAGGCACTCTTCAAGAAGTACAATGTCAAGCATAAGGTTTCAACACCTTATCACCCACAAACAAGTGGCCAAGCCGAAGTATCAAATAGAGAGGTCAAGCAAATCTTGGAGAAGACCGTGGGGCCTAACCGGAAGGATTGGAGCATGCGTTTAGACGATGCACTATGGGCATATCGCACTGCCTACAAAACACCCCTAGGGATGTCTCCATTTCGGCTAGTTTATGGAAAACCTTGTCACTTACCCGTGGAGCTAGAGCATAAGGCACATTGGGCCATCAAAACGTTCAATTTGGACTTAGATGCTGCTGGAATGCATCGGAAGCTCCAATTGAATGAGCTTGAGGAACTAAGGAATGAAGCCTACGAGAATGCCCGCATTTACAAGGAAAAGACGA